>NC_053170.1:82027065-82327065 GCF_016835505.1 Polypterus senegalus
AGAAACTTTTTCACCTCAGTACCATATCCCGTGTTAGCTCATTCCTCTACTTTTCTAATGCTGAGAAATTGTCCATGCTTGTATCACATCCCACATTGATTATTGTAACTTGCTGCTGGCAGGTGCCCCTTCTAATCTTACATCACAGCTTTAGTTGATTCAAAACTCTGCTGCAAGAGTCCTTACATGAACCAGCAACAGCGAGTACATCACACCCATCCTGCTTCGCCTTCACTGGCTCCCTGTGTCTTACAGGATTGAATATAAAATTCTATTATTAACCTACAAAGCTTTAAATGGCCTTGCACTGCACTACATCAGTGACTTTACAAATAACTATGCTCCTGTTCGCCTACTAAAGTCCTCCGATTCTGGTAATCTTGTTGTGCCTCACACTAACCTACACTCACAAACCTACGCCTTCAGCTCCATAACACCCAGATTTTGGAATGACATCCCGAAATTAATTAGATCAGCTGACTCCACTTATTCTTTTAAAAAACAACTTAAAACTAATCTATTTAGGAAGGCTTTTAGCTTAACTTAACATTCTGCCCTTTCTTTCAGTTTACCTCTCTGTCCAGGTGCTCAGGATAATTTGTGTGTCTGTTATATCACAAATTAGGTCATTTGTTAGGTTTTTCTTTTAGTATTGAATATAGTATTTTATTCTGGTTTATTGTCCTTTATTCTGTTTAATGCTTTGTTATCTGTTTCATTGTTCTATTCAGGAAAACATTTGTACCCAATGTTACTTATACCCTGCTGTTTTTTCGAAGACCCTGTGAGGCGCCTTGAGCATGGGAAAGGCGCTATATAAATATAATTTATTATTATTATTAAAGATGTTGGTAAACCTTCTTGACAATAGCTGTTTTATGCCCACTTCAGTTCACCAGATATGTTCACTGCAAGATTTTTAAAACTGCTCAACAGCATCCCATCTGATGTAGACAGGAATTCAGTTTGCCTTCTGGTTCTTGAAGTCTGTGAGCAGCTGTTTGGTTTTGCCAAGATTATTCTCCTGGTAATGCTTTGGCAGCAGGTAAACCTCATCTGTAATTGGTCTTGTCATTACTGATGTTCAGGCCCAGGTGTGATCAGCAAGTTTAATGATATGGCTAGAGCGGTTTTTGACCACATAGTGGTCAGTAAATAAGGAGTAAAAGTTTTACCGACAGTGGAGATTTTAGAAAGTCAGAAAAGTTAGCACAAGCTCATCATTTTCTTCATAAGTTAGGCTATTATAGTTAAAAGAGAATTAACTTCAGGGACTACTAAAATACAAAACCAACCTTCCCACTGCACATTATTAGCTACTGGAGACATTACTTATGGAATCGAAATTCTGGACAACATAAACTGCAAGAGATAGTACTAACGATATAAAACAAAAAGTGGATGCTAAGGAGGAGACGGCAGTGTTGGCAGCATCCAATACAAGTCACACGGATGAGGAAAATGCTTTTTCATCATGAAAACCTGTACTTAAGAAAACAACCAGGTGTTTCTTAAAGAAGACTAGGGGGCTCTGCCCCCTGCTCACTTCGCTTGCCCACCCCTGGGTTTGGTTTACTAGATATACAATTTAAAGAGATTGTTATTTTCACATATGCATTATTTTCACTTTTACTTTAAAACTTTGTAAAAACAATACTTGTCCTTTATTTCTAACCCCGGGTGTGATTAAATTTCTTTCTCGCAGGACTTATAACACGGCTTGCGTTGTGAAGGGGGGGGTGGCTGAACGCATGCTAAGGAGATGCCATCAGATCAGCTGCTTTCTATCTGCTGCTGCTGGCGAGCTGCATGTTTTTGTCGCGCTGTGCGTCAATCATTTAAAAGCCTGTACAGCAGCTGTCCTTTTGCCACTTAGTGTCTCTTCCGCTCGCATTGTGAATCCCAAGATTTTTTTTATAATAGAGAGACAGCACAAACAACTACTTCAAATTCAGAAGAGACATATAAAAAATAACTGTCAAGTTAATTGATGATCCTTGGTACAAATATTATAACTTTCATCTTATATATAAACATCTATGCGTGGAAGTGTGCGTCTGTCCAGCCCGGAAATGAGAGGTGGAGTTGGGGTAAAGGCTCCGCCTCAAAGGAAACAAAAAACTCGCTTAGCCGCTAATAACACAACCGAGGCCAGCATGTCAGCAAAATGAAACCTCAGAAGAAAGACAAAGTCGCTTAGCTGCTAACAGCAGCAAAACGGTATCCTTTTTACTTTTCTTCTCGCCGCTAATACACAAGTGAACCGAGCACATCTGCAAAACGAAACCTCCTAGGACAGAGATGCACAGAGTAATCCCTTTCAATTACCAGATATCTCTACATTTCAAATTTTTTTCTGACAATTTCAATAGTTTCTAGGACCCCAGGCTTTGTACAGCATGGGCTTATACAGCTAGTATTATATAAAAAGTTGGGCAGCATTGAGGCACAGTGCATACCAATGTTTCTTCAAGAATCAAAATTTCACATGCGGGCAACTTATATGGAATCTGCATGTTCTCTGTGTATCTATGTGGATTTTCCTCCAACATCCAAAAGACATACATAATAGGCAAATTGGTTGATTCTAAACCGTATGTTTATGTGTACCACTCTCTCTAAAACTGTTTCCTGCCTCATCACCAGCGCCACCTTGATAGGCTCTGGCCCCTGTACCCATGGATCGGATTCAGAATGTTGAGTCATGAATAAAAAAAAAAAACCCTTGATAGTATTTTAATTCTACTGACATGCTCAATCAAACAAGTGTAAAATGGTAGAATTTTATAATGCAAAATGTAATAAAAATTAAATTTACCTATTCTTCCTCACACATCTTTAGACAATTTATAATTTCAACACTTCAAATCAATACTGAAGGGAAATTCATTACTTTAGGGTATACACTGTAGCTATAGCCTCTCAAAGATCTCTTTTAAAAAATTTTGGGAATTGTTATAATGAGCAGTTTTTGGCATCTTTTTCCATTCTCTGTCATTTTGTGTGTCTTCCAGGGGCACTTAACATTACTGACATTTCTGAACAAGCTATTTTACTGACCTTAGAACAGAAGCTAAGAAAGGATGTGTCATCACCAAAGACAGATCAATGTATTATAGCCTGGACTGTAGTATATTTGGAAGGCCAATTACAGCAGCAGGCAGATATGGTAGTTGGAACAATGGGAAACAGTCCAAGACCTAATACAAGATGAAGGAAGGCACTGATACAACTGGAGCCGGAAGGCAGTCCATCCGTTTAAACTGTATCATGATCCCTCGTCAGGGAATAAAGGCTTTAAGAACACTAGGAAGTGATAAAACGTGGACATTTTTCCAAAGGCCATGACGATAAACATCCTTGTGAACTACAAAGTTTCAGAAAACTGAGGCCAGGTCAGTTGAGGTCATATGGAGTTAACTTTATGAAATCACAATTAGTTTTCATTGTATAATGTGGCTATGGTAGCAGTGATCAATTATATCAATGCAGTGATGTTAAAGGGAAAGTGTCCAATTTGAACAACATGCCAGTATTCATGCATGCCTTACTGTTGCTTACTTAACACTTTGGGTGGTGGGGGTTGAACAGCTTTGCATTAACATGTGCTTTAATTATTTTGCAGCAACACATTTATTTACTTATGTAATGTTACACAAGTTATTCTAGTTTTACACATCTGAAAACACAGGAACAAATGTATATAGTTATTAATCTACCTGTAACAGAAAATGTAGTAATAGATTCTACAAAGAGGGAAAGAACAAAGACTTAAGTCAGTTAGAGGCATGGAAAATAATTTAGCTCAATATTGGACCTTAAAACTTACCACGATTGGACTCCTGATAGACAACAGATTTACCCAGCTCAACACCAAGTCGTCTGCAAGAACAAAAGAAAAATACATATTTATTTGCATACAAACCCAAGGCAGAAATTCATAAGGTTTGACACTTGCAGACCTTAGAAAGTGAACTCCTTCTTCAAAGTCATTTAAATAAAAGAGGGACTGCACAAAAACAGACCTGCTTAGAGATAACTAGAATGTCCTGTTCTGAACCACAACCAAACACTTTAAGAATTTTCCTTAACGTGATGAACAGACAAACAAACGCTCCAGAGTCTGTCTCCAAAAAGCACAAGATCATAAAGCAGAAAACCTTTTCATAAACCGTTCTGCCTCTTTCACAAGCACCACAGATGCGTTGTTTGCTCCGAGGATGTGGATGGAGAAGTATAGAGAAGGCCAGAAGGAGTTGTATTGCATCTTTGTGGACTTGGAGAAAGCATATGACAGGGTGCCTCAAGAGGAGCTGTGGTATTGTATGAAGAAGTCAGGAGTGGCAGAGAAGTACGTAAAGAGTTGTACAGGATAAGCACGAGGGAAGTGTGACAGTGGTGAGGTCTGTGGTAGGAGTGATGGATGCATTCAAGGTGGAGGTGGGATTACATCAGGGATTGGCTTTGAGCCCTTTATTTGCAATGGTGATGGACAGGTTGGCAGACGAGATTAGACAGGAGTCCCCGTGGACTGTGATGTTTGCTGATGACATTGTGATCTGTGGCGATAGTAGGGAGCAGGTTGAGGAGACCTTGGAAAGGTGGAGATATGCTCTAGAGAGGAGAGGAATGAAGGTCAGTAGAAACAAAACAGAATACATGTGAGTAAATGAGAGGGAGGTCAGTGGAATGGTGAGGAAGCAAGGAGTAGAGTTGGCGAAGTTGGAGGAGTTTACATACTTGGGATCAACAGTACAGTGTAATGGGGACTGTGGAACAGAGGTGAAAAAGAGAGCGCAGGCAGGGTGGAGTGGGTAAAGAGTGACAGGAGTAATTTGTGAGAGTGAAAGGGAAGGTCTACAGGACGGTAGTGACACCAGCTATGTGATATGGGTTGGCACTGACCAGAAAGCAGGAGACAGAACTGGAGGTGGCAGAGTTAAAGATGCTAAGATTTGCATTGGATGTGACAAGGATGGATAGGATTAGAAATGAGTACATTAGAGGTTTCAGCTGTAGTTGGAAGGTTGGGAGACAAAGTCAGAGAGGCGAGATTGCGTTGGTTTGGACATGTGCAGAGGAGAGATGCTGAGTATTTTGGGAGAAGGATATTAAGGAAAGAGCTGCCAGTCAAGAGGAAAAGAGGAAGGCCTAAGAGAAGGTTTATGGATGTGGTGAGAGAGGACATGCAGGTGATGGGTGTAACAGAACAAGATACAGAGGACAGAAAGATATGGAAGAATATGATCCACCCTGGCAACTCCTAACGGGAGCAGCCAAAAGAAGAGGAAGTTTTGCCTCTTTAACAATTATAGAGAGCAAATGCAGGCAGTAAACCAGTGTGAAAAATGTAATGGCCACAGCAATACACATTTTTTGAATGAACAGAGTGTGGTTGCAATATTACGGACTAAACTCTAGATAAGTAGAACACCCAAGTTGCCTTTCCCCCATTGGGTGTCCCTAAAGAATTCAATAGGCTAGCATGTGTATGTATCTAGTACACATAATAGCTTTAAGAGGAAGAACAAGGGGAATTCACAACTGGAAAAAGGTCAATCACCCCTCTCTCACTCCTTATTCTGGCCTTAACCACAAATAATGTGGGGAGAGAAGAGTTTTGGTATAAGAACTTTATAAATCTGTAAAAAGTGCTCTGTAACCTCCTTTACTTTCTCTTTTGTGGAGCCAAGAAGGCAAAAGACTGTATCTAAACCTAAATTTATCAACACTGAATGTCTCGTCTGTCTGTTGGAACATCATGTGAAAACCATCACACCTATTTCTAAAAAACTTTGCAGCTTTTTCTGGTATAGTCTAACTTTGAGTGTACAGCAACAAAATGTTACATTTTCTACAGATAAATATCTGGGGAGAAAAAAAAAAAAACCAAAAAACCACCAGACAACCTCACTAAACTCACTATTTTCACCGGACATTTGCAGTTTTCTAGTGATATCGAGGTTAAAAATTGCATATCAATGTGATTTTTACTTCATAAGAATTAGGAACAATTGCATAACAATGCTAATTTCAGGCGATTATTTTGGCCAAAGTAATTATTAAAAATCGTTAAATATTTAAGCATGTTGAAAAAGAACAATGTTTAAATGTTTGCTGCTCAATAACTCTAACAGTTGATCATATCAAAAATCTGTTATCTGCTCTCTGAATGATTACTTAGTGATAAAACAAAAAAGATCCTATGAAATTTTTGTCTCAGGCAAACAACAAGTGAGCAAATGACCCAATTGTGACAAGATCTGTGATTAAGCTGGAGTAACAAAAAAGTTTTTTTTGATGGCAGAAGAAGAAGGGTAGACACTCCACAGGAATCTGCCCAGAGTGCTGCTCAGGGAAGAGCTTAGACTCTCATTTGTCTCTCAGCACTTGAGTTGAATGTTACAAATATTGTGCATTCTACATGCTGTATAACAGTTCCAACATTATTACTGAACCATTGAGATTATTATTACGGTTCTAAAAAATTACATGAAATCTTACACTTAACACACATGGGCTTAAGCTCAGAAGCATTAGATGCTGAAAAATACTAAAAAATACAGGTATTTCTGCCATAATAAGAAGGTCAAAAGAATCAGGATCTGCTTTTTTTTATATTTTACACATTAACAAACATTTTGTTACTCTTCCGGGTAAAGCCAGGTTGAACAGCTATTATTAAAATATATTCACAATGCAAGGATTACATTATCTTACAGTGAATCTTATGACTCATCCCCTTTAAATTTTGGTGCAAATAATTATCCATAAGAAATGTTATTAGGGCTTTGAATGCAAAAACAATATTCTTTCTTGTTATCCTGCAGTGAACCCTGGTGTGCCTTGAAGTGGATGCTAGACAATTATAAATTCAATGTCAGACCACTTTGGTTTAATGCTGCAACAGTCACTTTTGGTCTGTGATGTGATCCACTGCAGAGTGTGGCTGATCTAAGACAGTGGAATCTTAGACTAAAAAGTGTTCAATGCTCTGAGAAACTTATGAGTACAATTCTTTATATATCTTGGCTAGTTTTTTTTTTCCTGATTGTGTTTCAACATATTTTGTATTTTTAGCATACCAAACTTTAGCAATACTCTGCAAATAATGTAAAGTATGCTGGGCTTATTAGTTAAAATGCACAGATGTGAGGTAATAGTTCAAACAGCATGAAACTACACAACCCCACTTGTATATACCAATGCAATTCAGAATAGCCCAGTATTCTAATCTGCTAGATGTAGCCTTGTCAACATATATATTGTGTAAGTGTTGAAAAAATGAAATGAAATAAAGTTAACTGAAGGTTAATGCACTACTGCACGGCTGACCATTTATATGGCAACAAGGTAACAGGATTTTTTGTCCATTGACACATCAAAAATAAATCAATGTGAACCGATAGTCCTGTGCTTCTTAGGCTGCCGGCTGTCATGCACAGATAGTAGGCTAGAGGCAGTAAGATGCTACAAGAAACAGTTATTCATTTAACAAAAAAAAAAAAGATATCACCTGCCTTTCAATTCTGTGCATGCAGCTAAATTCATTTTAAGCTTCATTTCATCATTATGTAGCTTTGCTGCACAGTAAGAAGTCTTGTTTCTTTTTTTAAATGGAAATCGCACATGCTGTAGTGTCATCTCCAAAAGCATTCATTCATAATAATCCAGAATTCATAACCTATTGCACTTCAAAAGCTCAAAGATGCTACGTCAAACAGTGCTCAGGTTCAAAGATCAAAAGACAGCCATACTATTTGGCATACTGTGCCTGTTCAATTTGTGTGCTCATTGGGAGTTAGTGTTTCTGCTGTTTTTTTTTCCCCCCCATTTTGATTGTATTCTCAAATATCTATTTTGGTCACTACTAAAGGACCAGACTGAGATCTTTACAGCTCCCCCCTAACAGGGTTTCTGCTTCTTTTTCATCTGTACAGAGGCAATTCTTATGTTCCTACAAAGCAGAGCCTTTGATGCCAAACATAATAGGCAGACCACAGGCTCATGAGAAACTGAGAATTTAATCCCTGGTAGAAAACTTGACTACAAGAGCAAAGTCACAAGTTTAAAGAAGTGCAAAAGTTAATCCATCAGGGACTAAAGTGCATTCACAGTTTGTCAGGTGAAGAAAGAGGTGTATAGATTGGCATTAATTAGGTCAAGTTTGAGTGATTTTGTAAATAAAAAAAAAATAAAAAAAAGCTGGGACTTGGCATGATTTCCATTATTACATGCATAAAGGTAAATTGTTTCCAATTAACTCTCCGAGTGACTGACAAGAACATCATGGATATTTGCAGACACTTAAAAACAGTTTCACTATTAAATCACTCTCATGACCCTAAGGCCAAGAAAGAAAAAATAAATAATATTATTTATTTTATATATATATCTATATATATCTATATATATATCTATCTCTCTATATATATCTATATCTATATATCTATCTATCTATCTATATCTCTATATATCTATCTCCCCACAGGAAAAAAAACACAATATTTTTACATTTACTAGTCAAAAAAGGGCATCTTACTTGCACCCTGTTTTGTTACAGAATAACACAGATGATAGCATGGTTGACTGCAAGTCAGTGGCATTGTGGTTCAAGTCCCATGTGTATTTTTTTTTTTAGGTATATTGGCACAGACTGCAAAATACACCTACTGTAACTTACGCTGCAAAGAATTTGCAAGTAAAGTTGGATTTTCACTGAGATATCTTCAATACAGTGCAGTGTACAAAAATGAGAAATTTAAAAAATTTCCATTTTAAAGCACATGAGAATTCATGTAAAACAAAATTCTGTACGACTTAAAACAGGATTAATGTGTTGTTTCCAATATACCTTCAAAGAGATTATTTTAACTTGTTTATTAAATATTTGTATTCTTAACTATCACAAAAGACATTAAAATATTATTTTAAATACATTTTTTTTTTTTTTTTACAAGAAAATAAGATTGATTTGAAATCTACACGTCAAAAGTCCTATAGGAGAACAAAACTACTCAGAAATTATACAAAATGTGGACAACAAAAATTAAAAACAAAAACATATCATAACATAGCCCTCCCTTTAAGGCACAGTCTCTGGACATACCTGTCGTGGTTTACAAGAAAAACAGGTATGGAACCAGACTGACAAGTGCAGAGTATGAACATCTCCAAAGCGCACTCAAGACCAATCCTCAGGACAACAGTCTTACCAATGGATTACAAGTTCAACACAAGATCTCCGGCAACAGTAATCTAAAACAGACTGGATTGCATATTTCTGAGCTTCACCAACCTTGACTGAAGCAGGAGGAACTACAGGTACAGTAGGACTATGACGTGCAGGTTTTAGCCTGTAGACAGGAGACATGGAAAAAACTTTAAAATGGCCTGGAAAGGCCAGACTATAGGGAACTGAACCCACTTTATTATAAATAACATAACAGACAATAAAACGTGGTGCTAGTATGCAGGATTGAATCCTCAGATAAATGCCTCACATGCGAGCAACACCTTATTGCCTGACTTGAAACTTTGGAACCATTTTTCACCTATGGTCAGCAAAGCCACATCCTTGGTTTCTTTGTACTAGTTGCTGCTCTGAACATAATCTATCAAGGTGCTTCACCACACTAGGTACAACAGAAGAAAAGCCCATTAGCGGCCTAAATCCATAGACACTCAAAAGCTGACATAAAACATTTCAGTGATACAAAACGTTTCTGGTGAACATGGCCAAAGGCAATCTTTCCATTTGGTTTGTCAAGAATCAACATTAGAAGTGATGAAAAATTTCTGTATCTCTGTTCACTTGTTTAATGTGCCCAATTGCATCTGGATATTAAATTGACATTACTGCCCATGTGTCAACAGATGAATCTAAAAAAACAAGACATGGACTGAGGTCCATGGTCTAAAATGATTAATGAGAAAAGCAATAAAAACAAACTCTCTCCTTAATGAGGTGGTCTGCCAATTCCCAAGATGAAGGTAATTTTTTTCAATGGGACAAGATAGACACATTTTGAAGATCTACAGTATTAATCAAAATGCAAGTGGTAGCATATTGAAGAGAAGGGGGCAAATCAGTAAAAACATCAATAGTGATAGCTTCTCCGGGAAGACCAATGGGTAGACCAGAACTTGTGATCACTCATGCCTAGCAATAGGACTAACATGTCAACGCCAATAACCAAACAAATAAAGCCTTGCAAAAGACACAAGAATATTAACATGTTTAAATACATTTACTATAAGAATATAAAATGACAGAAATTAAATCTGCTTGTTTAAAAAGCACCCACAGGGAGGAAAGTAAACCATATAAATAACATAAAATGAGGTCAGAAAAAAATTAAAAAACAAATACAGGCTATTAACAGTTATCCATCAGGGTCCTTTACAGGTAACAATTTTAGATTTGAGATATATATTTTAACTTAAGTTACTTCTTTAAAATTTTAAATATTTAGTCAATATGAGCTATAAAATTACCAATAAACGGTCCACAACCAACAACTAGTAATAGTACAAAAATGAAAATTTTTCATCACTGATTTCTTTGAAGTTATTTCAACCACCACAGCCCTAATGGGCTTCAATTTTTAACCACAAATGCTATTTAAAAACTTTAGCCTTTACATAATCAACTAATACATATAACTACACTCTGCTACTATTGTTATTTTTGGATAGGATTCATTGCTAAAAAATATTAACAAACAAGTCTGATACAGTATCTGTCACTTTGATGAAGTTTAAAAAAAAATACTCAATACTAAGCCATGCGTTAATTTTGTATTTTTCTAACTTGTTCTAATTTTATTTAAGTATATGCAAATATACATGAAGAAGAATAATTCTCAACACTACACAATATCAAAAATGAATGATTTATTATTAGGAAATTATCTCTTATCACAGAAAAGATTTTGGCCATTGTTCTAAAAATAATTAAGATATTCACATTATTCAGTCACCGTGTCTATCCATTTCTTATGCATTAAAATGTGAATTTATTTTTGATTTTTTTATTACTTGGAAGAATAACATTTTTGGTCAAATTGTCACTCCAGTTTACAACTACCTGTATGCCATAAGCATTCTATAAAGAGTATCTGTTCCTGTATGTTCTATCAGGATACCTGTGTTACCTGTTCCATAAAAAAACCAAAATGGTCTTAATTACTACTAGTATACTTAGAGCTTGGTTTACTCACATTATTATAAACTACTGTAACCATGACTGTCATATTTGTCATAAATTTAGCAACAGAACTGCAGCTAAATTAATGTCAGTGGTGCAACAGTTCTAAATACTGTATAGAGATGATGCATCTCCCATTATTTTTTATGCTAAAAATAAATTAGACTCATGATTAATTATCTGTAGACAAACTATAAGAAATGATTTTTCAGTCACATCTGGAGGTTTGCTTTAATTCCCCTTCTGTGTTTATGCCTTATAGACTAATATAGCGAGAGAATGTTGTAGCATTTTGTATGGCACTCCCTGTACTTGTTAAAAAAAATCTAAAAACCACCAAGTAATTCCAAGTTGGAGGAACTGTCTGTTCCAGTACAGGTTGTGAGATGCCAGCACTCTCAGGACAGCTATTAAGAGTGTGCAGGATAAAAGAATTGTCTGCAATGTAGCAGATACGCACCAAAAGAGATTCCAAAAGTAGTGTCTGAAACTTCTAATGCATTACCATTTTCACTTTGCAGTGTGGCAGCATCTTCCATCTTAGATACCAGAGACTACAGTTTTGCTTTCAGTTTAGATTCTATTTTGGCAGAGTGATGCTTGAAAACTTTTCTTTTACTAAAAGAAAAAAATTCTTTGGTCTGTATTTCACAATGCATATGTTTGTTATATTTGTACAAGGCCAACTTAAGACCTTTTCTTTCCAAAAATCAATGTATGTGTGTGTATATGTGTGCGTGGGTGACTTTAGTGGTTAAACCAACTCCCTTGAAGGTGGAGTTCGGCTAGAGAGCATGGGGTTGGTCCCTATGCACTCCTCCCATTCCTGGTTATGTAGCAGGACATTTGTTTGCATTGGTTGGCAGCACAAAAACAAACTGTGCTGGGCATATTGAGAGAGATAGGAGTAGAAATTCTTTAAGAAATAATTTCAATATTACAATTTCATTTTGTTATCTAAACATACCTCAGAAACACAGAAGGCTTAGTTTCTCATATCCAAAGCAAATGTAAATACTATGGTAAACTACTTCAGTGATTAACTGAAACAGGGAAACAAACTGAAGGTTTACACACTAAAAATACAACTTATAACATTTTTTATCAGTGTTTTAACAGCCAAAATGCAGAACTGATTGTGCCATATTATAATGAAGATAACTCCAGTTTCAGAAATTTTGAATAAAATGAAAAACTGGTAACACAACTTGTGGATATATTTAATATGTTTGGCATAATTTTAAGTATTGAGATGACTTTCTCTAAATTAGGATTTAAACACTAAAAATGCATCGAATAAAAAAACAGGAGCCTGCTCTTGACATTAACAGGCAAAATTATATTAAAAATTTTAGTTTTAACTCAAAGATAGATTTTCAAAGCCTATTTCCCCTGCTTCTTTTCATTAATAATACACATTGCAAGGATGTTACCAAGAAAGCTGGCCTGCTGTTTTGCTTTATTAAATGAACCGATGCTGGTCTTTGACACCCAGCTTATTTATTTGTCTTGAGCTTGTCAGTGGTGTGGATGCTTGATGTCTTGGTGATTTGTAGTCTATAATAAATCTCCATTATGACACTAAAATGTGTCATATTTGAAATTAGACATTAACACTGAATATTCTATAATCTGACTGAATTAAATAATATACACTGCATGACTATTCAACAACTATTCTAATCAAATGAAAATGTCCAAGCTGATCACATGGCCAATGCCTGTAACTTCTAATAACCACCAAGGGTACTTAAAATGGTTTTGACTGTGTTTTCTGAAGTGAAGCTTTTCAGGCCTAAAATATTTTGAATAACATAAATAACCTAAGGGTTCTCTTTCACTACAATATTTAAAATGGTTTTGACTGAAGCTCTGAAGTGAAGCTTTTCAGTCCTAAAATATTTTGAATAACATAACTAACCTAAGGGTTCTCTTTCACTACAATATATTCTCTTATCAAGCATAGATGCAGCTATCTTCCACCCTATATTACGATGAGCTAAGTGCCTGCAGACCACAATAGCTTTCAGCTTTTTAAGGGACCTTAAGTGAAAGGAGAAAGTGTAGGTGCTCTTTTGCAGTTAGTCTCTTTTTTATTCTTCCATCATTTTAAAAAGCATTCATATAATATCTTGAAGAATTCATGTTTTTTTCCTTCTTACTTTTCACAGTAGACATGGATAACCAAGGTGACTGCTATCTCTACATCTGCCAGCTTGCGAGTACAGAAAGTATACAAGTTGAGCATCAATTTCTGAACTAATCTGGTCTCTTCTGTTCAGCTTCAAATACGGCTACATTTTCTGCAGTACGGTGATCAAAACTGCACATAGTTCCAGATGGGGTCTCACTGGTGCAATACACTGTCTTAGCATAGTGTTCCTTGACATATTTTCAACAGTTAATACAATAAAACATTTTATTTCGCCTTTTTGATTGCCACTGCACATGTGGAGAATGATGTATCAATATACATCCCTAAATCCTTTTCACAGATTGCTTAATGTAAGACAGTACCTCCCCACCTTGCAGTTATAGCTGATGTCCCTTTTTATGTTTTAAACTTTGATTTGCAAATTCTTGTTTATTTCTGAATACTGCCTAGATCTTTCAAAATTATATTTGCTACCTCGTTAGTAACTTCTATACCATATTTTAGTATCATGTATAAGTTTTGCAAGATTATTAACTATACCATAATACATTGTTTTAATATAAATTAGAAACATTAGGAGTCTAAGGACAGGGCCCTGGCAGGTTATAGCCCATGTTGATTATTCTCCTTTTATCTGTACGCTTTGGCTACATTCACAGTATTTTCAAATGAAAAGTATTTCTGTCCATACTATTGTTTTCTCATCATTTGCAAAAGTATCTCAGCCAATACTCAAATTATTGAAAACGTATAATGTGGATGTTTTCCTATATTGGGCAAATTCACACTGGCAGGAAAATCCTTGAATAATGCTGCCAGTCATGGGATTTTCTCACAAAACTGTGGCCTCAGGTAAATTCTTCACCTTTGGTGCATATACGCAACATTCAAACCGTGCAAAACAAAACCTGGATGCGTCTAGGTAAGCAACACAACAAGCACAACTGAAAGCAACTCATATGACCCCAATGTCCAAATATGGTTTTCTTCTGTGAATGGTGACAAATCAGGTAATGAGATATTGTAATGACCAGGATCCAGTTAGGGTAGGAACAACAAAATGTACTGAAAGATGACTAAGAAATCAGCAGATGTCCTGTGAACAACCAGAATGGACAGTTATTACATACTCAGAAATTTCAAGGGTTCAACCCAAAAAGCATAAGAAAATAATAATAAAAACTTTTATTTTATATAGATCATTTGGGTATAAACTAACAAATCAACCAGAGCAAAATGCATGCATTGACTGAGACTGTATGTAAATTCAATGGTTTATAACATGAACCTCTACCCTTTGTTTCTCCAATCATGCTGACCATGCCTTAACAGATTGCTTTAAAGAAGGCTCCCTCAAAGGCATTTTGTGGAGGTGCAATTAAAAAAATACAATGAACCGCTTTTTAGCCTGCCCGATTACCGATTTATCCTGTTAGAGGATAACTTCCTTTCTTTAATCAAGATATTAAGATGATACAATTTCATCTATGCACACTGCAATTCCAAACCAGCATTTTCAGAAATACGGCTCTGGAGAATGTTTTCAAAGGTTTCTAGTTTTGGGGGTTAAAACTGATAGAGTAGTGTGGATAAAAGGTGAAAACAGAGGCTAATGTCTAAGCTTTTAAATGAAAATGTAGTGTGGATGTAGCCTTTGTCTCCTGATAGATAACCAAATCCAGTTTTGCAGATTACTTTTTTTTTTTCCCCAAAAATCAAATCTTTCTTGTAGGACTGTATTTTGAAAGGCTTTTGAAAGTCTAAAAAGATAATGTTAAATATTTTGCTTTTGTCAACTACTCCAATATCCTGCACAAAAAAAATTAAATAAGATTCACTTGGCATGCTTTTTCTCACATATACTGTAGTTCTTTAGTATATGAATTTAATAAGATACTCTCCTAATGCATTTCCTGTTATAGTTTGTACAGTTGTGCATGATACAGAAGGAAGACTTATTGATCTATAAATTACCAGGATTTTTCTTCTTTCTTGTAGACTGAAGTCAAATTTAAAATTTTCCAGTCATCAGGTTCTTATCCTATTGGAAACACTGTCAGAATATGCTTAGTAAGAGTTTATAAATAATACCTTTCATTGCTTTTAGGTCCAGGGTTTTTATTAGTCTTCAATATACCGAGTGACTGAAGGACACATTAGTCATCGATTTCAAAATTTCTAAACTCAGAGCTTGTTTTAACTTCTGCTTGAGGCATTCCATTTGTTTCTTCTTTTATTAATACTTGGAGAAAATATTTAAAATTTGTCAATTTGCGATTTCCTTCTCATTTTCAATATTTTTTTCATGAGTAACTCAAGTCTCTGCATTTCTCATAACTCATAAAATTGTTTGCATTTTTTTTTTGGCCTCAACAGCAACTTTTCCTTTCAGTTTTTCTTTTGACATCTGAATTGTATTTTATTAACCCCTTGCTGTATTGTCCCATATTCCTCCAACCTGGAATTATTTGGCTGTTTTTAAATTTTGCTGTACATAGATCTTTTCTAGTCTTCAATTTGTAATTTACTTTTGGCCTCTGGTTATTGTGAAGCTAAACCAAATGGTCTGTGAAGTGACACTATCAATCATTTATAGTTGCAGAGTTTTTACTTTCTCTGTAAGAGCCACTTGTTAGTTATTTAAGTTATGTTAAAATCTTTTCCTTTATATTAACGCATAGTCTATTGGAGATTATATTATGTCCCCCACAAGCTAAACTGAAATGAAATACTCTAATTATTTCTTATCCTGCGGACTACAGATTAGTACCAGTTCCTGAGGTAAGTCATTTGGGGGAAACAATTTTCAAACCATATCCAGTAACGTATCACATTGACCATATTGAATGTGCCACACATATGGAACATACTGAACATAATAAGTAAAGCATATTTAGGTTTGCCATAGAGAAATAACACAATCTTTAAGTATGGAACCTAACTGAAGTTCAACAAGAAAAAGCTAAGTTTCTAGAATAAACGTTTTTTTCTTTTTATGTTCTTTATCTTGTGTGTGCTGTGACGGATGGCCAGGGCCCATGCCCAGCCGGGATGCCTCTTCGACACTTGGTCCGGGGGAATTGCCATGGGCTACACACAACTTCCCCTGGGACACTTGGTGGCAGCCCCCCTGGTTTGCATCAAGGCCACAGGCATGGGACTTTGGAGCTCAGCCTTGTTGGACTCCGTGGCCACCGCCAGAAAAGCAGCCACACCCGGAAGTGCAGCCTGAATTAGCTTAATTATCACCTGAAGTACTTCCAGAAGCCAGCAGCCACCACTCCGGGAGCCAAAGTCGGGAGGAGGAAGACAACGCTTGCCGGGAGGAGTGGTGGCGAAGAGAGTAGTGTGCCTTTTGTTGTTGTTTTGTGCTTTGTGGGACTGTGCTGTGCCTGTGGGACACGGGGAAGACGTGCCCCACAGATGAAGACAATAAATCTATAAAGCGCCTTTTCACAGTGCAAAAACTTTCTCTATTTTTTACAAACTGTTTTGCTTTGAATTTTCACTAAACCTTTTTAAAAAACAAACTTTATTGGACTAAGAAATTTCTTTTGTTATACATTTGACCCATGCTGGATAATACATTGCCAACTCAGTAGCAGCTTGATTTTGGAAAACTGAAAAAGACACAGCTACATCTCCTCCTGTGTTTTCTAGATTACTCCTCATCCTGATAAAGTCCACTTTCTGCAAATTATAAATCTTTGTTTTGTGAACATTTATGTGCATTCAACGATGACTAAAAATTTAACCATGTTGTAATCACTGTTGTCTACAGCATCAATAACTTCTGCTTGTATTATTCTGTCTTTACTGTTTGAAAAGATAATATCTAGACCGGTCTTACTTCATGTTGGGCTTGAAACAAACTGGGGGAGAAAACGGCCATTTGATGTTAGCACCATTTCAGTTTCCTCTTTTATATTACCAAGAGGAGAGTTTACCAATCATGACACATCAACTTTACAACATAAAATATACACTCCAAATATTAAAATTATTATTAATATATAATAAAGATAATATTAGAAATTACAATCTATGCTGTCTGTTTACTCTTACACAGACAATCCTTCAAACAGCAGCACTCCCCCGTGGCAGGTGTCCTGAAGGTTCTGACATTCACAAAATTTGAGGTCATGCAAACAATGAACACCAGAGTAAAAATACCATTTGTAAAATTCAAGTTTTAAATTTCACAGATAGTAAATAAACAGTACGTGAGTGGATACTGATAAACAGTAACTACAATCAGCTCTTGAAGTACTACAAAATCGGGTCTGTACGGATTTACAAATCTCAGAATATTTATATCCCATTAAAGGTAAAAGCAATTTAGATGTGATAAATATAAAGGAAATCGGAAGAGAGTGCAACGCCTTCACTAACAGTATGATTAGATATAAAGACAAACTATTTGACTTCTAAACTGATAAAATATTCTCATGCGTATATGTTGTGTGCTACAGAAGAACTCTGCTGACAAAGTCCAATTTTCACATTTAATGACAGATTTAGAACATTAAAAATTTTTCAAAATGAGACAAGACCATTCAGTTCATCAAGCTTGTTTAGCTAAAAGCTAAGCTGCTCCAACATCTCATCCAGATACTACTTAAAACGTTAATGTTTCAGCTTTAACCTTGTCAAGGAAGTCTGTTCCAGTTTTCACAGACCTCTTCAAATAAAGAAGTGCTTCCTGGCTTCAGTTCTAAATGCACTTATCCTTAATTTCCACTGTTGTCCTCTAGGGCTGTCAAATTACACTAAAAGTAGCTGTGCTACCCGTCCAAGACATAATCAGCTTAGATGTGAGTGTTAACCTTTGCAGTGCACCATCTATTGTAATGTATTTTGTAATGCATATATAATAAAATGAATTGCATTTTTCATTCCAACAGATGACGCATCATAAATACATGTAGTACGTAAAGGATTTTCGATGCATGGAAACTGACATGATCAAACACAAGAGTGTAACTGGGGCACTTCACACGTCTGTAATGCATGTTCACAACACTTACTTAAAAATGTTAAACACACGAGTTACCTGGAACCTTGGCTCCTCCTTCAGCCCTCTGCTCTGCTTTGGGCGTTTTCTCTGGTGCAGTGCCCATCTATATATAAGTCAAGGCTTCAGGAGTCTATTTGTGTTTCACAAAAAGAGTTACTGAAAGTACTAAATGTTACATTACAATGATCTTTATGGATTCTGTACTCATAATTTATTTGGCATACACTTTCATTAGTACCAGAACGTTTAAGCAGCTAAGAAAAAATAATACAGAAAGATTTTAAAACAAATCACAAGAAGTGTAAGTTGTAGTTAAAAAAAAAACAGCTTGTGGAAGGTAGATCAAGCATGAGCAGCGCCCGGATATGATACGTTTGCAGAATGGGGCACCAGTAGTTGAAGAATAACAGACAATTAAACTAAACGGGATTTTTTCCCCACACTTTATAGATTCAGCAAAAACATAATATATATAATCTTAACATTCCACTTTGCCTGTTTTAGGAATTATGTTAAGCCAGCAGACCAAGAAAAGATAAATATTGTTTGAGGCTGCTATGTATGCTTTCTTGAAACTCAAAATATTATTTGAAATGGTGAATTTAAAGCCATTATACTAATAAAAGGATGATCAAAAACTTGAACTTATTTCCAAATATGTTTAATGAGAGGGGAAACCAACTTTTGTTTGATACAATGAATGTTTAACAGTTTGACAACAGCAAATCAGGAATCTCAGATTCAAGAGTAAACTATAAAAGGTCTAGGAGCAAAGCAATAATTCCACAGTGCTGGAGGAGAATTTAGAATGTGTTGTTAGTACATTCAATAGTTCTAACAATTAAAAAATTGTAAAAAAGTGGATCACAGGAGTGACGTGCAAAACACATACAAAAGTACTACAGCACAGTGTGTGTGGAGCAACAAAGTCAAAAATTAGTGTGAGGTTTTTATAATAATAAAAAAAAATTGGACTTCAGTCTACAAGAAGGGAGAAAAAAATGGATCCTGGTAATTTATAGATCAATAAGTCTTCCTTCTATACCATGCACAACTGTACAAACTAAAACAGGAAATGCATTAGGAAAGTATCCATTAAATTCATATACTAAAGAACTATACGTGAGGAAAATCCTGCCAAGCAAATCTATTTAATTTTTTTTTGTGCATGCTATTGGAGTAGTTGACAAAAGCAAAACATTTGACATTATCTTTTTAGACATTCAAAAGCCTTTGATACAGCCTTACAGGAAAGATTGATTCTTTGAATAAGAATTTTTTTTATATAGATTCAAATTAAATTTGAATAGTGATGTTCACTTTGACAACCCCCGTGTTTTCGAGTATGTGATTCACCCTAAAGATGAAAGAATTCCACTGGATATATTATGCAAATGCCTGTGAGGATTTTGAAGACTTGGATTAGGTGCCCACGTGGACTCCTCTGCTCGAGACTAAACAGGTTTACTGTGATTCTTCGAGTCTGTCACAGTACAACATGTCCTTAAGCCCTGGGATGCACCTCACTGTTCTCCCGTGCACAACTTCAAGTGCCGCTATGTCTTTCTTGTAGCGTGGTGACCAGAATAACCACACAATATTCCAGTTGTGGCCGCACTAGCACATTATATAGCCTGAGCAGAACATTCCTCAATATATATTCAGAAGTATTTACAATAATATTCAACATTTTATTTGCTTTTTTAATAGCTTGTGCATGTTGCTGATATGATGAAAATAATGTGTCAACATAAATCCATTTCAGAGGTTACTTGGTTTTCTTGGACTTGGTTTTCATAATTATTACTTAAGCTTGGACATTTCTACATTCCCACAGCTGTACAGTTAAATACAGCACTATCACCACAACACTGTTTGGAATTTTCCATATTGTCAAACATAAAATATTTATATGAGGATGTTGCTACAAACAGGAAGATATATGTTTCACTGTTAAATGAGAAGTACTGTAATATTAAATATTTAAGAGAGTGTTTCCCAAGCTGTATAATTCCTCAGATAAAGTTGCTTAAATCTTTCTAATTTTTTGGGTTTCTATTCGACCTTCACGACATTGAATGTCATGTGACACTATGATTCGCAAAATACAATTGCAATGTCTCTCACTGGAAAACTGTTTTGCAAACCTGAAAAGCAATATATAAATTAAAATATATAGTATTGCTTAATTTAATTACTATTTACCCTCAAACATTAAATGATGGAAAGATTCTCCAATATACACTCCTACATAAATATTCTTGCTGAAAGGTAATGTATCTTTTATTAATTCATTTTTTTATAATTAATGCAGCAGCTGACACTGCAATAAGCTTGGCTCTTGGCATCTGCCTCAAATTCTGGGTGCCTCCCCTAAAGAGGTTTTACGATGTTTATGTGTTTACATTGATTTCTACTGTGGACTCCACCTTTCTCCAACAGTCAAAATACAGGTGTCAGGTTAATTTATGACTTGACATAATCTCAGGGTAAGCATGATTATTTAAGCACATATGAGAAATGAAATGGTATCCTATCCAGTGATGGATCATGCATTATGCTTATCACTCATGGATCAGGTTTCAACTGCATAGAACACTAAAGTAGACACAGTACAGTAAACACCTAAGAAGTGATCAACACCAATTCCATAACTGAGTTACGCTTTTCCATAAACACAGACTACAAACTTCTTTGTGTATGGAGGGAAACTGCACCTATAGATATATTACACTTTAACCTAACATTAGGGTTAAGTCGACTGAAAGGTATTGGATTATCTTCCTTAAGTGACATTTCAAAACAGTTCTTATTGAGAGAGTAAATGAATTAGTGGCAGTTTGATACAGAATGATCAAACAAAATGGCCCTCATCTTGCAGAATTAAAGTCTCTCAGTTATGCTTAATTGCCCTATAGTCTAAACAAGCTTTTACAACTGTAATTAGTTCTGACGACATGACAGGGGAATGACTTGCAGATGTGCTGCTGTTCAAGCCAAGGCATGTGCACTAACAATTGTCATGCTTTCAAACGATCTTTGAAGGAAAAGTGGAAAAAAAAAAACGGGGTCACCTCTGCATGAGAAGTCACGGCAATGCAGCTTAATTTAAAACACACTCCCCGACCTGAATACAAATAAAAGGCTGGGGTGTTCGAATTTAATTCGGTGCTACAGTGCAGACATAAGATACTAATGTTCGTTAGGTTACTCGTATAGTCTGCCATGGGTGTGAGGTTTGATTACACCACCGTGGGGAGGGATCATGTTCTTCTATTTATTTCTCGATAAAACGAGTAGTGTCGAATCTCAAAAAACTAAACGACGGCTGCAAGTTTAATAGGTTTTTTTTGTGGTGCTTATGTTATTGGAAGTACGGTAAATGATCAAGATTAGCGTCAAGTCAGAGATTACTTGCGACTAAACAAGTAACCAGCAAAGTTGTTAACACCAACACGCTAGATGCGAGCTAAGCGAAACTTACTCTGTACAATTTTACCCCGTTCGGAGTTGAAATTGCAGTACCCAGAACGAGGCTCGAGTCACTATCAACGCATCAGTGTTGCCTCAACACAAGCCTGCATCCCCCGTTTCTTGGCCCACCCACTGCTGCAGTGGCCTGGGGCTGCCCCAGTTCTATCCCAGGCCAGAATCCCCTGCTTACAGACGGGTCCAGCTTCACACCAGGGCAGAATTTACCACCTGCGTACGGGTCCGACACTCTGTACAGAACAAGTGAATTTGAGCAACAAGGCTTTACGAATCCCGCGTACTCACTCTGTAATCCTCTTCGCCAACTCTGTACACGCTGCTGAGGAATTTGCCGAGAAGACCCGATACCCACTTTTGGCCACATTCATTTTCGAAAAACCATAACAGGCACCAAGAGGACGAGAGTAAGGGAAACCCGACTTATATGGAACCAAGAGCCGCCGGGGCATGACTGTAGCACGAACAAAGCTCAACGTGCGCCACTGGCACGTCCCCGTCTACAGTACGCGTGCGCGGCCACTTCATTTTTGCCGGCGCCACTGTTCTGTTGCAGACTGGAGCTTCTCACTGGCAGTGGTGCGGGGCACATAAGACGAATAGCTGTCACGCGTCTTAAATGACCAACTTCGTTACAATATTCGGGGTTTTTTTTTGGTTATATGTGTCCCGGAAAGAATAACGTGTAGGCACGTATACAAAATTTTGAAAGTAACATGAAAATTTTGATTAGGAGTTAAGCTGATCCAATAGGCAGATGACATAGTTGGAAGAAAAATGACGTACTGTGAAGCATAACAGGCGCACAAAACCGTCTTGCAACTTTTTGCGATATGAGTAAGTACCCATGTAACACACTTTAAGGTTTCATACACAGTTTAATGGCAACATGGTTGAAATCAAGCTGCTTATTCATTCGTTATGGCTCATGAAGTGAGTGGAAAGCCAGAATTATTTAACAAGTTATTAAACAGTGGGCCGTCTTAACAGCACCATAGGCTTCCGGGCAAAATAATGCGCGTGGCCCCTGTTTTGATAGCAAAACAGAAATATATATAGGCATCAGAAACATTGTGGGCCCGTGTACCCCTGGGGCCAGTGCCCATTGTTCCCAAATGTTACTGACTTAAACAGTCTCTTAATATATAGAGACAGGCTTGGGGTCCTGTACCTTCACCTTTGTGAAGATTGTGCAACTGATAACCAGGGGTGAATCTACTATGGAACTGATGAAGCATAAGCTTCAGGGTCCATAATCCCAGAGCTGCGGCCACAAAGAAGTGACTAGTCCACATTACTTATAAAATTTGAGAGTCTACTGATTGAGAAGGCTTTTTAAAAAATACAGTGTAATTCAGTACAAAATAGTAGTTACATTAAAAATCAGGTTATTAAAGTATCATGTAGCCATAAATGAAAAAAAAAATGATCAAATTAAGGATGTTTAATTCTAAATATATTTAATATAAATGATTATAAATAATGTAAAACACCATTAACATGACAGAAATAAACATTTTTATTAAAATTATCTTAGGGAAACCATAATCGAAAAAAAAAAAGTAAAGCATATTTAATTGCTTACAGTCATTGTAACAGACAATTCAGTAACATTTTATTTAAATGAATAATCTGTAATATACCATTACAAAAATAACAATTCTACCTAATACAGTAAAAGTTAAACATCTTTGGTAGATACACCAGTAGATGACATGTAAAAAATTGGGGAGCTATTAAAATGGCAATCTCAATGCTGATTTGAATCACGTTAGCATTGTGATTGTTTTTTCAATGTGATAGCAATCATGATAGCAATCTAGACAAGAATGTTTTTCAATAAAGGGGTCTTAAGGATACAACAGTTTAATTGGTACTGCTCAAAAATAAAGGTTACATTCAGAAAGGTAAGTCAAGTATTAAAGGTGAAAAAGTGTAAAATTAGCCTAAGCCTGTTGTTTTATGAGCAGTTGTTGTTCAGACCTTGTTGCTAGTTGCAAAGGGGCCCCCAAACAGTTCAAGCTTTAGGGTTCCAAAAATGTAGGTCCACCTCTAGTAACAACACTTCAATTAAATGTCTAAAAGACTTTTATGTTAGTCATAGAATAGTTTTGTATTCCATAACTTAAGAACATGCCTATCACTTGCTTCATTTGTAATTCATATTGGGAATATCATCCAGCCAGCCGTTCATTTATTTTCTTAACCCATTTATCCAGGGTAAGGAGCAGTTGGATTCTGTCCCAGCAGGCATAAGGTGCAAGGTAGGAACAAAATCAGGACAGGGCGCCAGTCTATCACAAGGCAAACACAAACAGGCCAGTTTAGCAATGACAACACAGACTTATTTTGCTAAACTGGAAGAATCCTAACTCTCCTCTTTTAAATCAGTGGGTAACTGATGTTTTATTCTATTTGAAATTGGAAAAAAATCAAATTCTCAGGTAGTGGATCTGTGCAGAACTTTTTCAAAACCTGGCAGGATCTAATCAATAAGATTTTAGAACAAGCTCTTAAAGCACTGAGGAAGTAATTCTCAGGCATTTCTTTTTCTTCTCCATTCATCTCTATTGTCCTATTAAACTCATCAATTTAGGTATGTTTGCAAACTTTAAGTTTTACTCCGTTGGCCATGCTCTCTTTCTCAGGGGTGGGGGTCAATTTGTATTCAATCCTATTTTTTGTAAAAATTGATCTGTTTGTATGGAATGATTACAATAAAATGTAAAAAAAAAAGCTTCTAAAACTAACACACTGAAAGTTTCCAAAAAGCAAGGGGCTTAACATAAGTGACACTAATATAAAAGATGCCAAAACACAAGGAGATACTTTTATCTAAAAGAGTATTTTTGGCACAAATATTGGAATTGGAAAATGTAGCTATCAATATAACAAGTCTAATGACACATTGCTGATATTTTAGCTATGCATTAATCTTCCCAACAACTGGTATTGTTATTACATTTTAGTCTTCATAAACATATAAAAATTAATTTCATAAAATTGCCCAGTTACTCATCTTATACCACTTAAACAGAATATGAATTTTAAAAGACATGACATGGTGTACACATTCAAACCACATAACTTCCAGGCATTTGTTGTTTTTCCTCCATCACTTGCTCAGCTTTCATGAAAAATGTGTTCTGCAAATGTAATTTTAAATGCTTGTATATAATAAGCAATTTGGAGAAGATAATAAAAGTATTAAGGTTAAATTTACAAATATTTCATATAAAACAAAGATATATTATTTATAGGTAAAATTAAAAAATGCAAAAGAATTTGCATTTTTTTTCTTCATTAAATGATCATTTATCTGAATGAGTCAAACAATTCTTATTTGGTAAAGTAAAAAAGCTTCATTTGTTTTTTTTTACTTTTACTTATACCACTTACTGTGTGCTTTCATTACCTTGTACTTCAGGTATGTATGTCACAGCCAATAACAAGTAATTGGATTAAAACAACTAACATATTATTAAAAATCCTTCTATATAAAAGTGGTCAGGATTGTCCTTCCGTCCCGTGAGTGCTGCGCAGGCGCGGAGTTTCACACACGCCCCATCCATTTTGCAATGCGCGATGGGATTTGTAGTTTCGTTTTTCCAGGTAAAAGACTGTGCGATATCTTCTTCTTCTTTCTTACTATATAAAAGCGGTCGGGATTGTCCTTCCGTCCCATGAGTGGAAAGCATAGCGGTATTCCGCTTATCACACACTTACTTGCAGCTTGCAGTAAGAAGCGACATGATGTGAGCAGAGTTCTGGTGCTCCCATCGTTCCCTTGCTTTTGTACGCGATGCGCTGGAAAAATAGACAAAATTATGTCTCTGGAAATAATTAATGTTGATGGAGTACAAATGCCTCACCGCGTAGTAAATATCAGTGGGGTTCAAAAGGGCGACCTCAATATAGAAAAAAAGTTTAAATTTCATCACAAAAATAACAAACTACGAGTATTAAAGTAATACCGCTCAAATGCAATATAACCAAATTAATGAGTTTGTATAAAATATGAAATTGATCTACATATTGAATTGCCTTAAGAAGTGGTCAACTGAAAAGTCGGTCGCCTTAAAAGGCGGGTCAGCCTGGTAATTTATTAAATCGTGCCTAGTTAAAATATTCCATTAATATAGTTAGAACATTCCTTTAATACTTCTGCTAATCATATTTTATTTTATATCTACTGAAATCTGTAAATTTAACTTAATGAAATGTTTTCGGATGGTATTAGGTATTAAATGTATTTAGTGAAATAAAACAGAAATTGACTAATGAGAGGGACACTGGTGTGTGTATGCCTTGTATTGGGCTGACATTTTGTCCAGGGTTGGTCCCTAACTTGTATTCAGTGCTGTCCGGATGTCACCACCCTCCTGCCTGTGACACTTATGAAGACAAAATCGGTTCAGAAAAACAATAGTCGAATGGATGATTATTCACTGATTGTGAGACTGGATCCAAGGTGTGTTTAGTTTAGAGTACTATCAGATTGCTTTAAACATTAACATTTTTAAAAAAATAACAGGAACAGCACAATACAAAATGAAGATGCTTTCCAACTTGTTCCTATTGACTAAATACTTTGGCATTTTCTGTTTGCATTTTGAAATTTATACCAAAAGTGGTGTGTCTTTTCATTTTGGAGTACTGTATCTAAATCAAGAATACACAGAGATGCACGTGATAATAATGAATGCTAAAAAGGGGCCTTTTGCTCTTTAGGAAGAAATAATTTCTAAAAACAAATAAAATAATTATAAGCTTAAAAAAAAAAGCAATGACAATTCACCTAACCCGCATGTCTTTGGACTGTGGGAGGAAACTGGAAGAATCCCATGGACACAGAGGCAGAACATTCAAACTCTGCACAGGGGGCATATCACAGTGTTTTTATTTATTTATTGTAATATTTCATAATGCATATATTTGTGCATTTATTGATTTATTTTATTTTGTTCAAAATGCTGTTTTTCACCATACTTGGTAGCACTCATAGACCGCAGAGTGATGTAAAAATTACACCGGGACAGGCTCCTACATCCCTGTTCTGGATATATGAGTTAGGAAGATGAATGGATGATATGTGAAAATAGATAATTCATTTTGTCGTGAATTGCTTTTATAGGTTACTTTTTATATATTGATTTATTTATTTCTTCATTTATTTATGTCTATAACATTGAACATAATATCCATCCATTATCCAACCCGCTATATCCTAACTACAGGGTCATGGGGGTCTGCTGGAGCCAATCCCAGCCAACACAGGGCACAAGGCAGGAAACAAACCCCGGGCAGGGCGCCTGCCCACCGCAGTTGAACATAATATGAAAAATGCAAAAGTAGGATAATCTTATATTGTATATCTTAGCAATGGTGAGTGGGGTTTTTAATAACTTCATCCATGATGCCTGCTGTGGAAAAAGAGCAAAAACGTATCTTTACCTTAAAAAAAATAGTATCAAGAATCTGTTAAAACTGATTTTTCTAGTTTATGTTTGTTGTCAAAAGTTTGCTGCATTAATGCCTAAGGCACTCTCATTAAATTAAAACCCTGGATGTATTTGATTAGTTTTAAGGCATTTTCCCCCAATGGGACCCCAATACCCAGAAGCTCCATTATAAAATGCAAGAGTGGGCTAGTTATTTTTGTTTTTTGATTTATAAAATATACTTCACTTTAAAATGCAATTTCATGTGTCAAATTAACACCTATGATGATTGTGAAAATAACAAAACATTTTGACTAGAAAAATACCACACTTATCATTTAGACAGACTCTGCAAGGGTCAGGAGGTCTGCCGGTTATGGTGGCAGAAGGTGAAAATGAGAAGCAGCCTCTGTATGGATTATGGGAGCTGGATGGAATAACTAAGCAACTGTGGACAAGGAGGCAAAAGTTGGAGCCCTGAGATGTAGGAAAAAAAACATAGTGAAGAGGTGGGCACAAGTTGGCTGCTGGAGGGGGGCAATGCAAACTGAAACACAACCTGCCCTGGTGTTTATCAACATAATTTTTGTGTTGGGTGGCATTCTCCATGCCACCTAACAGCGGGGAAGTTTGAGTAGGTGCACACTATGGATTCACAATCATCCTGTTCCGTGTTCTGATGTTAAACAGTAAATGCCCCCTGCTGTCTGAGGGCTCAAACCTGCACATCTTTTGTGTACCTGTCTCGTGGCCACGCTTGTTACAGTACTGCTAAAAATGTGTTTTAATAGTGTCTACTAACACAGGTAACTGCATTCTATTATTTCATATTTTTAAATATCACTCACTGTTTTTAACAAATTATTTATTAAACAAAACATCTGGTTCATACAGTACTTCCATGTAAATTTCACTTTAGACACTGCAGGAAATAAATCAATGGACTTTTTTACAATAGAGTAGAGTGTACTGTACAATAATATGTAATCAATTATATTAACTTATATTTGTTATTACACAAATAAACATGGAATAAAATGAACAGGAAGATGAATGAACTGAACACTTAAATAAATATTTAATTTGAAAAAAAAAAAACCACATTTGGTCAAATGATGTAAACAAGCTGCACAGATTGATACAGTGGGGTGGCATAGTTCCACTGTGCACATTAACCTTTATAGATTTAGGCGTGTGTGTGTTCATTTCTTTCTCTTTATTGTCCAGGAGGCAGTTGGCAAAAAGCTGTCAACTACTTATACATTCCTTTCAGTACATGTGAATAGATGTACGTTTAAATATGTATCTAAAAAGCTACTTGTGTAACAATTGTGCAAATCAATAGCCCTGGTCCTATGACTAAACTAAACAGACAGCTAAAATCCTGGTTAAAGGAAACAATTTCTATGGCAGTTTTTGTTGGGCATAGGTCACACTGTTTATGAATATTATGGAAAAAAGTACTGGACCAAAAACAATAGACCCTGGAGCCTGTAACAAAGCAAACAGGATGCAACTTGAAAATGTTTGAGAAAGATAGGTACTTTTTTCCGGAAGTTATAGTTGTCCACATGTTTCTACATACACACATACAGACACCATGCTAAAATCAACTATTCTCAACATTTTGAACATTAAATAATCAGAATCTGTGCTTAAATCGATAATGAAGTTGTAACCCAATCACCAGTGTTACAAAAAGTTGAAAATATAAGGGGCAATATCTGAATTGGAGGGTGGATGGAAAAGAACAGTTCATCCAAATTTTATGAGTGCTTCATGTGTTTAAAAGAATAGTATGGTTTGATATATTCCATCTTAGTTACACAAATAAATGAAATACATCCACAGTTCATCAATAAGGCTTTCGCCTATCTAGCCACAAGTTACTTACAGAGTTATTGCAAAATTATGAACAATCTTATTGTAGCTTAGTCCTTGTTTGCCATTCCTAATTTCCAGGGTTAGGATCCTCTTTTTGTAACCTCCTCTCTTCCCATTCTTAAGACAGAAATGAACTGACTATAATCTGTCCCTACCCTTCCTTTTTATCCCTCTCCAGGGTCACCTGACCAAAAGTTTAATTGGCCGTTAGGGGGACCTTACTGAGAAGGACTTTTTGGGGTTCATTTCTGTTGACCTTCATGGGAGGTGCATCTTTCTTTGAACTCTGAGTCCTTTCTTGTAATAAAGCAAAATAAGCTGTGCAGCATCTGCATTTCCTCCCTAGACCACACCCACCCCCAATCAGGTTCTACCTGTGTACTTGTATCATATCCCATAAACAGACAGAGCAAATGTATTCATAATCGCACTTGATCCAATTCAGAGTCACAGGGGGCTTATCTGGGTAGCATTGGTCACTAGCCAGGATCCTGCGCTAGTCAGGGTGACAGTCCATTGAATAACTCGATTTATGTGCAGTCCCACACTCACAGAGGACCAGTTTAGAACTGTCTAACATGCACATTCTTTGGGACACAGGGAAAAATGTGCAAGCTCCAAAGAGGCAGCAAGCCACCAGGATTTAAACCCAAGCAGCAGCGTTAATTTATCAGTTGCCTGATCCTGCTTTTTTCATTTTATGATGCTACTAGTACAAATATTATTTAAAGCTAGTTGTCTCACACTTACAAATAAATGATCTTTTATAATTAATGCTTTTTTTTTTGTTTTGTTTTGTTTTTTACAAAGGCTCCCGTTACATGTATGGTATACAAATACATGCAAACATAACTGTTTCTGTTTTTGACAGCTGGCACTATTAAATATAGAAATTCTATAAAATATCACAAATGCATAATAGACACTAAATGTATGTGCACAAATCACAGGTTTCATAAAATTCAGTCCTTCACTGCCTCATCAATTCTATCTTCATATAGAGATTCTGGGAAAGTAAAGTTATCAGGTTGTAAGATTATGGTTGGCTAAAGACAAAGATCTGGGATGTCTAAATATTCTCTCACATGCAGTACACATACATCATAGCCTCACCCACTGAAACAAAGTCATGCTTCTTCTAGTAAAGCAATAGCACAGTTGTCCACTCACATTCACTCAGGGCCAGTTTAAACGATTTCCAAAAATCTGGATACATTCTGTGCATTGCAGGGCACAGTATGTGTAAATTTAAAAGCAATTAAGTACTATGGTTATCAACTGAAATACAGTAGATTGCAGAGTTGCAGCCTGCAAGCAATGACAGTGAGCTTGGACACCTTCCAATAAATCCATTGCAGTGTACTACTTTGAACATACTAATTACAAATCTGCCAGCACACATGCTTGTTTTGACTGTGTGAAATTGAAATTAGCAAAGCTATTTGGGTGCCATACATCAAACACCATCATACACCAATAATGAGGAACAAACAGCTCAGCAGCAGAGGGCTGTTGGTATGTTTTGGCATAGGAGACTTGAACCTTTAACTTCTGCAAATAGTACTTTTAGTGATATCTAATGTCTTATGCCTGCCTTGTTCTAATATTGTAGCTGTGTAATCGTTGTCCTTGTGTGTGACTGCATTCACCAATGTGAGCCTACTGTTGTCATTTTTCTTTGTTGTTCCTGGCTGTGCCTAAATATTCACTTTTCATGTTATAGTGTAATTCTTGTCCACACTTATGTGGTGATGGTTAGTACATCCTATTAGAGACTTTAAATGCCTATAGAATTGTAATATTCGCTTTGCAGACTTGGAAATAGCAAGCTTCAATTTAGTTTAGGTGCAAAGTTTTTTTTATCAAAAATGGCAGGAATAGCAATGTTCTAAATCTATGTACACATGGCTTTTATAATTATTTGTAAGAAAAAGGCTTGGCATACTCTTGAAAAAACTAAAAGTGCAACTCATTTTTTCCACAGTTTAGCATCGAAAGTGGAAGGAGATACCACAACCATGAGACAGGCAACGCCCTAAACGGTGATAAAAAAACCTGAGAAGGCATCCAGCCAACAAATGTAAAAGGTATGGGACACCTTTCTTAATTTGTGCCATCACTGTTGCTACCTACTGGTAACAGGCAACTCCCCATGAGTTATCCTCCCCTCACCACCCAAGTGTGACACGGGTCTTGGGCTGGTGAGCAAGGGCAAGAGTGTCTGAATGCCACCAAACTTGGGATGGTCCCCAGGCAAAAGTACAAAGACCAGATTACACCCAGCACTAAGGGGACCGCTGTCCATTGGAGATTGGCAGGCCCATCATGGAAAAAGTTGGCACAACCCCTCCAGGATAACCAGGCTAGCGTGAGCCAGCCAACAATAACACCTAGTTATTGAAATACTTCGAGTACTAGGACTTGGTTACTTTTGGCAGATTTATTCATTTTATTTTTCTTTATATACCACACTTTTTGTCTTAGGTTCCATAAAATGAAACTATGGCTTTTCAAGCAAGCAGCATCTCCATATAACACAAAGACTGGCAAAAGTATCCATTTCTCATGAAACAGAAACTAGTGCAGGAGTTTCTGTCATTTCTACATGGCCACTGGCCCCTACAATCTACAGAAAGAGGAAACCACCACACCAAAGGAATGAATACCACTATCCATGGTAAGGTAACGGGACACTTAGTTTATTCTGGAACCTTCAAGCCATGTCACATTCAGAACCTCTTTACGACCTTCCTTCTTAGCACAGTGTCCAGATCCAGAGCCTCCTGTTCCACTCCTACATGATGGTCCACCTCCCACACTTCATGGTGCAAGCAAGCCTCTCAGTCACCATACAACAAATTCAATTTACAACTTCAAGACAACTCAAATTAAAATTAAAACAGAGGATGCTTAAAATAAAGGCCAAACCTTTTTGTGTGCTCACCCTTCTGCACATCTTTATCTCCTAACCTCCACCTCAGCTGTTATTTGTCTCCCTGATCGAGTCTATTCATTAACTATGTCAACTGGCCATTCTTTATATATTAAGAAGTGTACTGAGATTGTTGGTTTTCATTTATGTTAATCAGTTTTAAACTACTTTCTTTTTCTGTGTGTTTAAACAAATCTGTGCCTTTATGTACACTAATGTTGTATTTAATAATCTGTAAAATGTATACTTTTATTTTACCTGAGAACTTGTCACAGCAAAATAAACTGAATTGAACTACAGTTGGGAGAAGTCAAGAACTATCAACCCTTTGACAGTTTGTAAATTTAAGGCAAAAAAGAATCATTTAAAAAAAGCAAAAAAAAAAAACGACAGCTTAGCTATGAGCTAAAAATGTGCTTGATGGGCTGAATGGTCTCCTCTCATTTTTCGAATTTCTTATGTTCTAAATATATCATAGTTAACAACTAGAGTGCAAAAAGAAATATACTAATCAGAACAAACTGAATAATATTCTTAGAGGAAAGTGAACAAACCTAATTATGAATTAACAAATACAAATCATGAGTAACTTATAAAATGAATACAATTATAAAACAAATATATCAAATCAACAAGTGACAGTAGCTGGCACCTCTGTAAATAGCTAACACTTCCTCCCCACACACACACCCACACAAGATCCTGCGTTACCTGCAGTATTGCGTTCTGATGACTGAGAGGTTCGGTATTTTAGGGCATTATCTCTGTTTGATGGGGGGAAAAGGGTCCCCTGGAAGATTAAAAAAGTGACACCAAGCAGTCCTTGACAATCTTAGGCACTGGATTTAAAAGACAGGCAGCACGTCATAGGCTACAGTAGAGCAGGTTTTTCTTCCAAAAAAGTTGTGGAAAGTGTCCAGTCTTCCAGATCTATAGTCATCAGCCCAACTAAAATATCAGATAGATATGGGTTAGCAAGTCAATAACATCTGAAAACTTTGTGTTAACATATTAAGGGTACTGTTATAAATGCATCATGAAATTGGTATCTCTGGGTTTATTTGGTGGATTGTAAGAGAATAAATTGTGACAATTAATAGCCGTTTTTGAAATGGAAAGATGAAATAAATGAAAGCCATGAGCAAAGTGTCAAGAGATAATAGGGAAGCATAGAAATCAAAATCAGAAGTTGAAACAGGTGAAGCAACAGTGTTTCTGTTAAAACTAAATGGAAAGTTATCATGATTAGAATGATGGTCTTAGTTCCATCTTGCCTTTTGCAATCCCACTCCACCAAGGTGTATCTCAAGATTTGGGGAAGGGCAGTGATAGGGATGCTCACCCCTTTCGTCTTGTCCACTCTACACCTACCCCTTCATGAGATGACTGTGTCACAACTAAGGAAGGTACAGTGAATATAAAGTAAGATTTACAAGACCTGTTCAAATCAATCATTGAATTTACAACTGTGCAAAATAACATTTAGAATATTATTACAGTACTAGCTGTGCAACTCGTCTAAGTAATCAATGTAGACATCAGTGTTAATGTTTGTAGTGTATCATCTATTGAAATTTATTTTGTAATGCATGTAGTGATAAAATGCATTGCATTGGTTATTCATTCCAGCAGATCATGGATAACAAATATTCATAGTAATAAAATGCATCTGTTGGAACAATAAATGCAACACATTTTATTACAATGAACGTTTGTTATGTGACATCTGCTGGAATTACAGAGTCATAGCAGCCAGACTGACACGTATTCACAGAATACACACACTTGTCCTTTTGTTAAAGTGGATGTTGAATATTGTAATATTTAACATGATTATTGTGACTAATGCAGCAACAGGAAATACACTAAATAAATAAAATCTATTATTGTTATTATTATATTGCAGAAATATGGAAAAACATTTTCAAAGCATTGCTTCCTTGGGTCCACTATATGGAAAAATTTCAATGCTAAGGCTAAAATGTAAAATGATTAATAGTTTCTACAAACTTATGTATGAATTTGGCAATATGAAGTAACAAGTATTAAAAAAAAAAAAACTTTAATAGTTCCCTAAGAAAACTGTTTGAGGAAAGATTTAGGGATGTGCTCAGAAATAGTGAAAGAAGTCGACTGCATGAAAAAATTTGAAATAATTCCAGGATGACATTGACAGCTGATAGTAGACCACCATTTGTTTATTTATTCTCGTATGGTTTAGACAACAAAATTGCAAAGAAAAGTTCTTGTATTGCATGGAAGAGAAAGAATGAAAAAGGCAATAAAGTTCAGGGCAGTACATTATTGCAATAACGAAACACACACACACACCAGGAATGGCTTATCTATGAAGCAGAATTGTTCTTCTCTGTTTTCAAGACAAACTTCAGTAAAAGTCCTAGGGTAAGACCTCCTCTGTAAATGAGGCTGTCAACCTTATTGTACCTCTGAAGGTGTGATCCTCCGGGCACCTGAGACCCAGATCTTTTTGGTTCATTCCATCTTTCAAGAAAATCTTCCTCTATTTATTTAGGAGGGGGTACTCCAGTGCACTCTTAAAAATAATGGCTTTAAAGTGGCATTTTACTGGGTTGTTTGGGACCTTGTAGAACAATTACTTGACAATGAACCATTTCATTTTGGGAGTATCAGATTGTGTCTTTGGAGTTTAAAAAGATTTCTAATATGTGGATAAAAAAGATTTTTTTATGTATAGAAGGCTTCCTAGTAGAATATTACCAGATAAAGAAAACCTGAACTCAGCCTGTATTATCATATGCAGAAAGAATTCATTTAAAAGTAGGAACCCATTGGTATTTCATATATCTTCATCTGTTTATGCTTATTTATGGAACCTGTTATGAATCTAAATAAAGTTTCTTTCTTGACCTTTATATGGATGGTTCTTCTGGGAACTTAAAATGGTTCCCTTATGGCATCACTCTGAAGAACGACTTTGGCACATGTATCAGCAAGAGTACATGAGAAGTTTTCTTTTGAACTATGCAATTGAGTATGTGGTGTCTTTTCCCACCTACAGGTAAGCAAATAAATGTCTCACAACTACATTGAACTTAGGACATTATCAAACATCACTGCCAATGTGTACCAGTTTGATGTTAAGGCCCTCACTCTCCTCGCATGTCTGTATGTAGTTGTTGCCACTTGTTTGGTAAATCAGTCTGCCCAACATTAACTCTTTATTCACCAAAATATATTACTAGTCTGTCACTCTGTAGTTGCCCTTCTCACACTTTTGGCCACTCACGTTTTACTGTGTTCCACCAGTCCACATATCAAACTACCCTTTTCCATTCCTTCTCTGTAGACACAGACAGACAGTGTGCCCTACTGCTGTGAATAGGTTCTCTCCACTAATCTCCTCCCAATGTCCCAGATTTACTGTACATGACAAACCTCTCCCTAATGTAGATCTTATAGTGTTTGTAGATGGCTCTTCCTGTAGCTCACCCACTAGGGCCTTGTCAGCTTTTTTCCACTTAAATCACCTTATTTTCTTTTTGTATTGGCTGCAGTTTGAAGTAAGATGGAATCAGAGGATAAACTGTAATGGTGATCACAAACCAAGATCAAAACCTGAAGACAGAAATTAAATTAACAAAAGCCAAGATGTGAGACAGAACTGTAGATTAAGAAATGTAGTGAGAGAGTCAATAACCAGAATATTTCAGGTAGTCCAAACAAAAATGCAAGATGTAAATAAAAGAAAAACGGCAGAAAATAATCTTTAACAGTAATAACAAGGATTTTTATATTTTGTTTTGATGTTTCCACAAACCAAGGGGGTCACGAAGTGTATGACACTGTCCTTTATACTGTTGTGGTAAAAACATCACCCTTCACACATGCCTAGCAACAGCCTGGAAACCCTGCACAATAAACAGAAAATGATGGTGGTGACCATGATAAAAATAAAAGGGAACTGAAGAAAACATATTTCAAAAATAACCTTGTCAAAAAATGCTAAAATCGCAAAAAAAAACCTTCTAACTATTAGACTCCTTGACCTCTGAAACCCCCTCACAATGATATCCCTATTATTTTTAGAGGCCAAGGAAAAGGCTGTAAAAATGTAAATCAGAAGCCATATCATGAAAATGTCATCCTGTTCTGCACTAGTTGCTGAATTATTGGCTCTTATTCAGGACTGTATACTTGCTTCTGAATGTTGTGCTACTATATGCAAATTTTAGGTAAGCCTTTGGTATCATGTAATACTTTGCCACCCACTGGGAATCCAAGGTATTCCTTACATCTTCAGGAATAACTATTAAAAATGGCCACTTAGTGTCTGTTTTGTCTGCAATCCTTTTAACTTTCTTTATAGCTGCTATGCCGTATTTAGCTCACACTGGTGGAACTGATGATTTCTCAAAGTGAAATTCTATGGCTACCATATAATTCAGGCAGATGTACCTACTACTGGGCTTGTTGTTTCACCTGGTCTGGTCACCATGTATTACTCTCTAACCTCACACACCATGCTGAGATCCAAGAAGTGGACACTAATGATAAACAGCACTGGCTTCTCATGGCTGTTATTTGGATGATATTTCTATACTGTGGCACTTCCTAAATGGCTAGAAGATAGCGCCACAATCTCTCCTTGGGCTTCATGTATAACGCCATCCATGGAATTCACACTAAAATATGGCCTATGGACAAAAACAGAAATGTGCGTATGCACAAAACAAATTCACATGCATAAAATTGTGTGTAAGCAAAGTTCCACACACTTTCTCTTATAAATCCGAATTAACAATAACTTTAACACACATGCATGCACCTACAGTCCTGGCCTGACTCCTCCCAGAATTTAGCATATTTGAATATGCAATTCAACATAAATAGCCCCTTCCATTTAATGTTTTGCTAAAAGACAATGGTAAAAGCACATATAAAATAGAAGAGGTCAGATGTCAAAGCCGATGTGAAAAGGCGAGTGTTTGAGTGTCATATAAAAGTGTATTAGGGCCACAGAAAAAAAATAGACACGGTGAAGAAAAAAAGGTCTATGTCCAGATTAAAATCGACCTTAATCTCGAAATTTCCACTTTAATCTCATAGTTTATTTTGTAATTAAAGTAGAACGTGGTAAACGTCATCTTAAAATCGACGTTTAATTTACTGGAGTTTCTCAAATTCCATTGTAAATAAAGTAAAACGTTAAATGCTTCATACTCTGTGTGTTCCCCCGACCCAGTGGTTAATCGCTACGTGCTTCTTAAACGGGCTCTCTCTTACACAGACAAGAGTGTGCAGGCAGTGATCGCCACACAAAATACATTACATTCATGATATTACAGCTCTTTGAACATTCTAGAATACTAAGATGTATACTTGATATCATTTTCATGAAGAAATGCATTAAAGCATGTATTAAACATGTGGGGGCACAGTGATGCCCCATCCAGGGATTGTTCCTGCCCCACGCTCGATGCTTGCTATGATGCTCATGGCCCTACCATACAGTAGGGATAGTTCTTAATGCTGATGGACATCAACAATAGAGGGGCTTACTTGGTAAATAGGGAATTACATGGTGCAGGCTTAATAGTTTGGGTACAGTTAATTAAACAAGGCCACAAAGAGTTGAACAGCCTCAAGAATACTAGGGTTCACTGAGCTTGGTTGAGATTGTGGATTAACTCGTTGTACCTGTTAACCTTTTGTACATCACTGACTCCATCAGGAACCACTATATTGGCTGTGACAAAAAGGGACAAGAACGCCTGTGTTGGAAATTAGTCATTAAATGTGACATACCCAGCAAATGACATTGTCTGGCAACAAGATCAGCAGTTGCAGTCTTTAGTCAGGAAATCGGAAATATCCAGCAACTAGAAGTTGTGTAATGTGGCATCAGCGTTAGTAGTACAGCCTAGGATGTTAGCCAGATCTAAAAAAAAGTGGAAAATTGTAGCGAGAATTAAACCAAAAATAGTGAATAATGCCAAAGCCAAAACATTAGATGTAAATCCTAGTTGAGGGACAGAAAAAAATCCAAAACCAGAAATTCCTTTAAATGCTCAAGCAAAAATGTGAAGTATTAGGTTGTATCCAGAAATGCTCCATTGTGCTGACTTTGCACTGATGATGTCACTCGGAACAACTTCTGGAAGATGTTTCTCCTGGCAATCTGTGAATGCGTTCCTAACTACCAGTGGCCAAAATAGCAGTGGAAATAATGAAAACAAGATGTTCAGAACATATTTACTTTTACACATCATTGAAAATGCATTAGATTCAAAAAGCAATGCCCAAGTTCCTTGACCTGTAAAACCCCCTAAATTAAGTTTCAGTTGTTTTTAGAGGCCCAAGAGACAAAACTGAAAACAGATCTTCAGATCCTGACAAGTTGTATTTAACTCTGACCACTATTCTATATTTCTCTATCGGTCTGAATCTGTGTTCTAAGCTCTGTTCATCATTTTGAGATATTCTTAATGTGGTAAAATAAGGTCCACGGCTGATTGGCACCTTATAAAATAAATAATCACTGCATTCGCGTCTTGGTAGGAGGGTGTGGTAGCGTGGCAAGAGAGGTTCACGGGCGTGATGCAGGAGTGGGTGGTTCTAAACTAAGTGCACAGGTGTGGGATCGTCCTGGACCATAATTGGTGCCAGGAGCCACTAATTGTCACAGCTGTGCCACATCCCGAATTTAAAGGGGAAGCATGAGTGCGAGGAGAGAAAAAAAAGGAAAGACAATGAATGGAAGTTAAGGAGAGAAGAACGAGGCCATAACAATCCGTGCGGGTGTGAGTGAGCGAGAGAGAGCAGGTTCGAGGGAGTGAAGGCAGGCAGCTGGGAGGTGAGCCCCTGGAAAAGAGTGTTTGGCCGAAACTCGATGGAATGATGGATTGGGTTGCTCCTGCTAACTGTTCCGAGGAGCTGGATTGACTGGGAATGTGGATGGGTTACCGCGTAAGGCCGGGAAGGCAGCGGGAGTCAAGGAGGTTTGGGGGGAAATCCCCAGTGTGAGCGGCCTGGCTGTCGGGGACCCGAGTCTCAGTCTGATAAGTGAGCCGGTACGATTCTTGGGACGGAAGGCAAAGGTCGACTGCACCTGCTGAAAGGGTGACTCCTCTGCAGCAAGACCTGGCTGGGATAAGCAGGGGAGCTGCCAGCGAAGAGGAGAATGCAGCAGATTTTTTAAAAAAGGGACAGCTTACTTTCAGTATTTTAGCCACATTTTTATTGGATTTATTTATTGATTTTAACCTTCACTTTTCACCCGTTTTTAAGGATTATTTATTTATTGAACTTTGAATTTGGAAGCACTACACTATTTAGTTGGACACTGTTTAGTTAGTTTTTTTTTTTTTAATAAAAGCACTGAACACTTTTGTACCTTCCCCTTGTTTCATGTGGTATCTTCATTTGTACAGCTCATCCTGGTCATGTCTATCGACGGTGTTGGGTTTAAAGAGCTTCCATAATGGAAGAGGGAGCAAGGAGCTGGACCCCCACTGTCACAGTTAAGTTAACTGTACTCAGCTCATTAACCCTGCCTCTGTGTTTTTTCCTGTCTGACAAATGTTGGTTTCAATCAACTCTAAGATCCCTCTGTATCTTATCTCTACCTATAATTTCTGATTTATCCCACGTTGGTCTTTTCAGCTCAGTGTGTCTGCTCCTTCTCAGGAATCTCCTAGCTTTGTGAGCCCTTCTGATGCTGGCAGTTTATTTTATCAGCACCAATCTCTATAAGCCTATGTTCACGTTACTCCACCCAGCACCTCTGAACAAAATGAACTCGCCTTGCTTTTGGTTCTGTCCAGCCTTTCCAGTCATCTTTGTATTTAATGTTGCCAGTTCAATAAGCCATGCTGGTTTGCTTGAGTCAGTGAGCTCATCTGATGTTTGACCTGCCCAGTGCTCCATTTCCTACTTATGATAGATATATTAACCTTTTAACTTATACTCCATGTTGATCTTTCCTGCTCTAATCTTTCTTCTGTTCTGGAGCCTCTCAAATCAATGCTTGCCCCTATTTATTGTTGTCTTTGGCTTCCGATATTTTTATTCTAACTGTGCCTGTTGCTGGGGGCCAGTCCCTTGCTGACATTGCCCATCTTGTCCTTGGTTCCTGTTTGCAGGACAACACATAATAATGGTTGCATTGTGTGCATTTAATGATGTGTGACACAAACTGCACCTTAGGAGGCAGAAACCAACACAGCATGCCACAGCCTCCGGATTATAAAATTCTTCCTGGACACATGGAGACCAACGCCTGAGTCAGCAGTGAAGAGATGAGTGTATTAGCAGTTGGCCAATGAGGAGCTTAGGGACATTAATAGCAGCACCAGCAGGGGGTGGTCATTTGGCTCTGTCTGACGTGGCCACTATGTATATGCCTACCATAGAAAACACTGATGAGATTTTGTACCTGCCTGGGTCTTTTCAGGACTTCTAAGGTGTTTCACCTTTCTTTTATAAGACATCTTCCCAGCAGTCCTTACAGTCTTTCAGTAATTAGACAGACGCCACAGAATGACTAATGAGCTTTGCAATTAAATGGAGAAAGTGGGAAGGTTCACTGCCCCCACCACCACCCACCCCTCCCAACGTGCTGTGCTAATCTCCCAGTTAATCTCTCATTGCCAGTGCAACAAAGGCCTGTGAGCCACACTCCACAAAGCTGCATGGTCGGTCTGGACCATGTGTACCACTATCATGGTCATTACAACACTGGCCATATTCTTCAGGCGCCGCTTCTTTAACCGAGTCAAACCGTAAGTAGTGTTATTGCTGACATTTAATGGGAAGGGTATACTGTAGGTGGGCGTCAGGGCACTTGTTGTGGCAATGTTACAGATAGGTCTGACTTAGTCTACTATAAGACAGGGATGATGGGGGGGAGGTCTCAATGTGTCATGTTATGATCATGTTCCTCCCTTTTGAGGCAAATGTTTTGATTGTGGGTGAGATTGTATTGAATGCTGGGGGTACGTGGGGTGAAGTGCGGAGCGTGCATTTCACAATTAAAGGCATCTGGGTGCAGAGTGCGCTGTTCAAGTGACTGTTTTTGGGTGGTGGGTGCCTGTATTTCCCTTGAAGCTGAAGGAGTTGTTCTCTGGGCTGGATGTACAGTATCACAGTGTGAGAAGAAGCTGCATTGAGCCAGTCACGCTGAGGAGCTGAGTCACATAATGATGGAGGAAATCTGTTCTCAGCATGACAAAACAAAAAAGCAAGAAGCAGTAGAATGGAGATCAGGCTGCTGCTTTACTATTAGATTTTGGGGAATGTGTAGTGTCTTTCATGCTGGGTTATCAGTATGAGGTGCTTTATTAATCTTGTGTCTGGCAGGGCAGTAATCTACTAGAACATAGCTTCTTAGTGCCCTTTGTTGTCTTTCTATTGTGCTTTACTGTCTGTGGACCACAGTGTTTGTAAATTAGGACAGACCCCTGGGTCTAGAATGGATACCATGATATCTGCTCACTAGTGACTTTCCCTGCTTTCATTTTGCAGACACCCAGAAGAGATTGAAGACAAGGAGGTGACAAAGCGGCGAGGACACACCACAGACAGCTCCCCATGCAGCTAGCAACTAAACACCACAGCCCAGGAAACCACACTGAGGTAGCAAAGCTGTGTACGATGAGGTGTCGAACTTCACTGGGCAGGATAAGGAGTGAACATCACTGGAAAGAGTCCAAGAGTGAACCAACTGGGAAGAATGGCAACAATGACTTTCTGTGGAGATTTTGGGGGAGTACAAAGCAAAACAGAGAAGGAGTAGCATTAAAGCCAACAGAAGAATGAGGAGGAGGACCCACAATGTTGAATTGGGTGAGGTGCACATTTGAAAAAAATGAGAGAGAGAGAGGACCTATTGGGCAGAATGGGGAGGAGGGAGGCTCCATGAGAAGAAATTAGGAGGACAGTATGGAAAGATTGGAACACTTGGGCAGACTAGAGAAGTAATCCACTGAAGAAAATGTCAAATATTTTCTATTGAAGGTCAGCTGGAACCTGGCTGCTTATATATTCCAAGTACTTATGCAAAGCAACAGGCCTGGAGCCCTTTATTTTAGCTAGGGAGGTCCCAACCTACTGTGCCTCCGTGCCTTTGCCACTTAATTCCCAGAATAGCCTCTGCTTGCTCTAATCAGATCAGATAAGATAAATCCCTGGATGTTCACACAACCTCAGCAGAGGTCACAGAGGCATTGCTGAGTAAACTCAATAGTGTGTTCACTTCAAGAGGTGTCCCGCAAGACTGCCCCTTCCACCAGAGCAATTAATGTTTTTTGCCTGGGGTTTATCTAGATGGCAATTGTGAATATGATTGCCAGCTCATACCACTGCCATGCTGACCCTTATTTTCTTTTCCAGTGTCTCCTTCACTCCATTCTGCAGTGGACACAAGCAGTAGCCTCAAGCAGGGCATGTGAGGAGACCTTGCCCTGGATGTGTCAGTCTGGTGACCACGTGCTTTGTACTTTATCTTAGTGATGACAGCTCTTGTACCTCATGCTTAATAAAGTGGTTTGGATAAACTGAATGTTTAATCTGTGGTGTCCTAGGTGGCTAGGCATCAGGTCATGGCAAAATGGTGCAGACAGCACTATACACATGTTACATGAGACAGTGGGACTCATTTATCCTGAGCCTATTAGAATTTTAATATGCAGAAGTTTTATTGAAGGAACATACATACATTCCCTCAGTTGGGGCTAGTTCTCTTATCAGACTCTCGTCTGGCACTTCTTCTTCAAGGTTGTATCTGATAAAAACCCCACTGGTCATACATTGGTGTAGACCAGAGGTGTGATAAAAGTGGCTGGCGTCAAAAAGGAGATATATACAGAACCTGTCTGCGTGGCCCGTCCCAAAATATGATGTTCATTCTATTCATACCACAGTTAAGGAGCTTTACAGACTGTGCTTGGGGGAGTTTCAGATTAAGATGTGGTGGTGTTAGGAACACGGGCTATGCATGTTTTAATGAGATTCATTTTTGTTCTAAGCCAAAACCCCCTAAATACCACATTCTTTCTTTTCAGAGCTGTTACGATTGCCATGTAACCTACAATTTACTCCATTTTTATTCCTAGCATCTTTCATTGTGGCTGTTGTGAAAATAAAAAGGACAAGAAAACAGAAACATGTTTGGGGTAGCCACCTCATATTCCAGAAATATGTGGACTGAGCAAATTACGTCTTTACAGACTGGAGTCCAAAATGGAACCGAGTAACAAAATGAAAATGGCGATAATATAGGTAAACTGGAGGAACTGATGTCGGAAGGCCCGGAACCAGGAATGATGTCCTTAGAGTCAGGCAGGATTTCCTTCTGCTGATCTGTAAAGGAAAGAGAGAAGGGATCAGCAAACACTTCCACCCCATGGTCTGGCATGTAAAGAAATTACATCTCGTGCCCTTTAGCTGCCTTCCAATCACACGTGTGTAACACTTTTCATTTTGCAGTGCACTGCGCGTATTAAAAGCGTGGTTTCGCCTAGAAATACATTTTTTACAAGCAAAAGGTTTAATAATGGGAAGCATTATCACTAAGTCATATTTCATTGTTATCCCTGTCCACTTTTTGATTACCACCAGTAATCTTGTGATTCTCCTATGGTATTCCTTGCCTGGTGCTTCCTATCGCAAATTATATTTTACTGAGCAGCCAAAGCAAACTGATCAATCAGACCAAACTCAAACTGACCAATGAGAATGGTCCAAAGGGTTGGAAACACACACAGACTCAATTAGTATTTTAGATAGATAGATAGATAGATAGATAGATAGATAGATAGATAGATAGATAGATAGATAGATAGATAGATAGATAGATAGATAGATAGATAGATAGATACTTTATTAATCCCAAGGGGAAATTCACATACTCCAGCAGCAGCATACTGATAAAAAACAATATTAAATTAAAAAGTGATAACAATGCAGGTAAAACAAACAATAACTTTGTATAATGTTAACGTTAACCACACCAGGTGGAATTCAAGAGTCGCATAGTGTGGGAGAGGAACAATCTCCTCAGTCTGTCAGTGGAGCAGGACGGTGACAGCAGTGTGTCTGTCGCTGAAGCTGCTCCTCTGTCTGGAGATGATCCTGTTCAGTGGATGCAGTGGATTCTCCATGACTGACAGAAGCCTGCTCAGCTCCTGTCGCTCTGCCACTGATGTCAAACTGTCCAGCTCCGTGCCTACAATAGAGCTTGCCTTCCTCACCAGTTTGTCCAGGCATGAGGCGTCCTTCTTCGCTGCCTCCCCAGCACATCACCGCGCAGAAGAGGGCACTCGCCACAACCGTCTGATAGAACATCTGCAGCATCTTATTGCAGATTTTGAAGGACGCCAGTCTTCTAAGGAAGTATAGTCAGCTCTGTCCTTTCTTACACAGAGCATCAGTATTGGCAGTCCAGTCCAATTTATCATCCAGCTGCACTCCCAGGTATTTATAGGTCTGCACCCTCTGCACACAGTAGCCTCCAATGATCATGGGGTCCATGAGGGGCCTGGTCCTTCTAAAATCCACCACCAGCTCCTTGGTTTTGCTGGTGTTCAGGTGTAAGTGGTTTGAGTCGCACCATTTAACAAAGTCCTTGATTAGGTTCCTATACTCTTCCTCCTGCCCACTCCTGATGCAGCCCACGATAGCAGTGTCTTCAGCGAACCTTTGCACATGGCAGGACTCTGAGTTGTATTAGAAGTCTGATGTATGTTGGCTAAACAGGACCGGAGAAAGTACTGTCCTCCCACGGCGCTCCTGTGTTGCTGACCACAATGTCAGACCTGCAGTTCCCGAGACGCACATACTGAGGTCTGTCTGTAAGATAGTTCACGATCCATGCCACCAGGTGTGAATCTACTCCCATCTCTGTCAGCTTGTCCCTAAGGAGCAGAGGTTGGATGGTGTTGAAGGCACTAGAGAAGTCCAGAAACATAATTCTTGCAGCACTACTGCCTCTGTCCAAGTGGGAGAGGGATCGGTGTAACATATAGATGATGACATCCTCCTCTCCCACCTTCTCCTGGTATGCGAACTGCAAAGGGTCTAGGGCATGGCGGACCTGTGGCCTCAGGTGGTGAAGCAGCAGCCGCTCCATGGTCTTCATCACATGTCACGTCAAAGCAACAGGCCGGAAGTCATTCAGCTCACTAGGACATGATGCCTTTGGGACTGGGGTGATGCAAGATGTTTTCCAAAGCCTCAGGACTCTCCCCTGTTCCAGGTTTAGTATGTCTATATTATAAATGTCTTTATAATATAGACATTGCCCTTCATTGTACTGTGCTTTCTCTACCACTGAATATTTATCAAGTTTATGTGATGCTTTTCTTGCAAAGCACAATTTAGCATTTGTTTAACCCATAGTGGTTAGTGCTGCTGCTTCACTGTTCTGCGTTCAAGTCCGGTTCCTAGATTGTCGTCTTTGTCGAGTTTGCATGTTCTCCCTGTGTTCATGTGGGATTTCCTTCAGGTTCTCCAGTTTCCCTCCCACATCCTCAATGACATGCAGGTTAGGTTAATTGGTGATTCCAGATGGGCTTCAGCGTGAATGTGAATTTGTGAATGGACCCTCTGATGGACTGGCACCACTTTATTGATCCCTGAGGGGAAACTGTCTTATTGCATGACCTTTGGATGTTAGAGTGCACCCCTGGAGCAATTTTCAGGTTAAGGGCCTGCCTCATAGGACCAGCGGAGTAGGATCCCTTCTGGCAGTAATGGGATTTGACTTCCAGATGCCAGCACAGATCCTTAGCCTCAGAGCCACCACTCTGCCTTTTATTCACTTAGCAGATGCTTTTACCCAAAACAGAGCAACATAACTGAGTAAATATCAGTGTGGGGGGCTGTTTTTGAAAACAAGTGTTGTAAAAGAAGGTTACAACAATTGATCACAAGTGAAAAGTGTGATGTCCTGGGTCCCTGTTGTGTCCGGGAGCCTCTTGAACCCGAACGGAGATGAGCTGGACAAATGAGGACACACTTACAGCAAGGGGTAGGTGCATTAAGTGTCTGTGCTTTTATTTAAATCCAAACAAAGGTGCTCAATAGTGCAATGCGTCAAATCTTCTTCAATTAATTAGGCATATATAAACGAAAGACCTGTGTGTGTAAGTAGCAGTCCTCTCTGCTCACGCTCAACCACAGCCACTAGATAGTGCAAGTATGCACTTTAACATTTACGGTGCTTGCTTGCACCTCACTTCTCACTACGAAAGACTTGTGTGTAGCAGGTGCTGCCATTGAACAAGGACATCGCGCTAAAGACACAGATGAAGAGACACAACATCAAAATGAAGCAAACACCATGAATCAACAACGTGCGAAACACCTCTTCAACATAGGGCAAGACTTCAGGTTTTCATTAAAAGCATTGTCTATCTGGAGGTGTTTTCTCGAGAGAAAGGTTAATAGAATTTATATACCAGCAATATGGCTAAGATATGGCCTCGCCAGTGTCTTCTTGCGAAAGCCAGTGGGGCAGCAAGCACAGGTGGGTCCACGTCCTCTGCCCTGGGTAATTGTTAAGAGTTAGGCGACACCACTCCAAGTTCACGAGTATAGTAAAACTGCTAGGGAGTCTTTTTGTCCCGAAGACCACATGCAGCTAGTAAATAAATAATCCAATAAAAATGCACGTGACTATAGAGGTTATAAACTATCCATGAATAGATATCCTTTGAAACTGAGGTTAAAAATCCCAATGCAGGAAGCAATTGTAAAATCTCAGCCCCCGGTTTCTCTTTTCTACAACCAACGTCTGCTTTCACCATACGGGATCCCGCAACCAGAGGAGACGTTCTGCCGACAGGCACAGCCAACCTTTTTTCGCAGGCTCAAGGTCCTACTATCTCATGGGCTCCCACCAGGGCACCACAACAAAACCTTGCACCTCTTGTTCTCGCTGCCACTCCTCGGCCTTACATAAGAACGAGCATCAGGCCACTACCCAAAAACATGCTCAGTCGGAGTGGCCGTCTTTAGCCCCCAAGCGTCATCCCTACACTCCTCTAAGGGGCTCTCCTACTGGCTGCCCGTCTCCTTCCTTCAGTACCCTGCCTTCGTTCTCCTGTCTTTAATCTTTAATATTTATTTTCTGTTCTCTCATTCTTCTTGACTCTATCTTTGATCGCCATCCTTTAAAGCGCCTGATCACCGCTACCTCCAAGGTGTGAATGAGGCACCTGACTGATCCTCCAGCATTTGCATGTGTATATGCAATCAGCCAAGCAACCCAATCAACCCCGGAGCGAAGCGCATTAATGCACACCCGCAGACGTGATTATTTATAAAAAAACTGCACTGAGCTATGGACTACATATCACACAGAGCTCTAAGCCCTACCTCAGCTATTAAGGACCTTGCATCAAAAAATAATTCACAGAACAAAATGTTCTTCAGATATTTCTTCAATACACTGAGGGAGTCAACAGTTTGGGCGGAAGTGCCAACTGCTAGGAGCTACACCTGAAGGTCCTGCTTTGAGATCTGATGCTGTACTGAGGTGGTATCACCAGATGCCACTCACAAGCAGAGCTGAGCGGGTGTGAAGGACCATAGGACCTCATGACTGCCTTCATGTACACGGGTGCTGAGCCACTGACCACTTTGTGGGCATGTATCAAGGATTAACGTATACATTCAAATCTGATTTAAACTTGCTGCAGCTCACAACTCTGTACAGGCATCCAAACCAAAAATTAGAACTCCCTCATCATAAAATGAACTTGTATAAATGTCTACCAACAAGAAACACTAAATGTTACTACTTTTACTTACTCAGAAATGTCATCCTCTGTCTTTCTATTTAATTTGGAACAACAGCAGCTCTGTCACTAGCTTAGTTCTGTCTTGTGATGTTGTGTTTTACACGGCCAGTGCCAGCGGTGCCACGGCCAGTGCCAGCGTGGTGAGTGTGACACAAGCATGAAAAATGGGAATTTCGTTGTTATGTGTGTACATGTGTGACAATAAATCTGAAGTGAACTGATGACACAACACTTTTTATCAAAACTAAGTCTTCTCCACTTACATATCGTTACTCAATAATCCCAAGTAAAAAGCTGTGTTTGTCCAAAAGTACCAAAGTTCGGCAGCTTTTAGTTTCCTTCATAGGACACTTCAGGCATTGGTATGACACATTCTCAAATAATTCCACAAACCAAATGTTTTTGTTTTAATGATTTTAGTAGAAATTTAAAGCGAAACAGTTCATGCAAAAATAGAGAAAAAAATTATAAAGAAAAGAATTCCATTTAAGGCTTATTTATCTTTCATTTTTCATAAGTTAGGTCATACATTCTTATTACGTGTAGAACATGATGCACTGTCCCTTATTTAAAAACTTACCTGACACTCCATGCTGGCAGTGAAACTATTTCCAAACTGGTGTGGACAGCAGAGGGAGCCAGAGATAGCCCAACCTCAGACACAAGTCCCGTTTAAATAAAACCAGTTTATTTATTTAGGAACCTTCCAGAGTATCTTCGGAATGGTGGCTCGGATCCTGTAAATGACAAAAGTGACTCTACTTCAATTGCTCTGTCGTGGGTATGACATTAATCTGCATCCAGCCCTGCATGTAGGCCCTCCAACCTGGTGGCAGAATCGGCACTCTGGCCACCATAAAAAAAACCTCCCACTGCTCCATTCCATCTGAACGTATCTGGTGTTGAGGTGTCACCTGTTGCATGGCTACACTCGGGTCCCAATCTTGGATCCTGAGTTGGTTTATCATGTGGTGGGTGCAGCAATGCGCTAACAACGTGTGCTCCTAACCTCTCACTCCTTCCGCAGACGTTCAAATAGTGCAGGGGTCCTCAGTCACAGTCCTGGAGGGCCGCAGTGTTTTTGTTCTAACCCAGTTGCACGGTTTGTTAGTACTTTAACTCTGCTATGTCAGGTAATTCTCATAGATTCTTCCTCTTTCTAAGGATATCATCCAAATGATTTGAAGGCTAAAATGGATGAGTAATTCTCAGTCCTTCACTTTTTTCTCTTCATTTTCCTTCAAAGTATTTAATTAAACCCAATAGTGCATGTGAAATACACACGGGTGTAAATGGTAACAAGCTAAATGGAGAAATGCGGTCTTTTTTGTCATTTGCATGTTATGGCTATTTAGAAGCAATTAAAGAATACAGCTGTTTAAGACTAAAATAAGCAATAAGGGCTCAAAATTTTAATGAGTGAGACAACTAAAATGAAGCAGAACTGTTACTTGAGCAATAACTACTTCTTATTAAGCAATTGGGTTGGAGCAAAAACCTGCTGCCACTGCGGCCCTCCAGTACCGTGATTGAGGACCCCTGCAATAGTGCAATAAACACAATTCTCTTCATTTTTCTCCTTCTTTTCTCCTCCTCTAGACCTCTCAGGCGAGTTTTGTCCACTTCCACCCGACTCTCGCTCCTCTATGTGTGGCAGGGGGTTTCCTTTAATGCCAGACCTGGGAATGCTTCCGGTGCCATTCTGTCTTCTCTGGGAAGCACTTCTGGACTATAGACAAAGTAGGATGGTCCTGCCCCCCTGACAACGCCCCCTACCGATCTCAAGGGACCGCCACAGGACTGCACTTCTGGACTCCATCTCCCTAGTACCCCTGCAGGTGTCCCAACTTGGTTCTTATATGAGGACCACTGTCAACTAGCCCATGGGAGATGGAAGCACTCCCAAGTTCCTGCTTCTGTTGCTCCATCCATTATTTTATACTGGCTGGGCACAAAGCTATCTTTTTGTTCAGCCTGCCAGTCCCTCTGTTGTTCCTCTTGGGTCTCCCATCCAGGTAGTAGCCCATACTCCACCCTGGCCTTGATGCCCGTTCTTGTCCCACGCTGGCTTAATTAACACTGCTTTTGCAGATATAGCAAAGAAAGTTCTGTTTCATGTTAACTTTCAGGGGATTAAAGACTATACCATAATTTAAGTAACTATGTGCAACTGATATTCCATTGAAATTAGACACTTAAGTGAATTTAACATTAGCTTTCTAAGATGGGTCTTACATTTCCAGCCCCTAATTGTTTATGCATGAGCGGAAACAATTACTATTTTTTTTTCTTTCCCTTCCATCAGCTTGTCGCCGACAATGAGGTCACAAAATGTCGCCATCCAGCCCTGTCTGCTGTTAAATCAACTGCTTGCCGCAGACTAATGTGCTGTAATTCAAGGTCTTCAATGATGTTATCAATCCAGCGTTTTTCGTTGTCGTCCTTTAGATCTTCTTTCTGTTATGTGGCAGTGCATGACTCTTTGTGGTACTCGTCTTCCGTCCATTCTGTTGACATGTCCAAACCACAGGAGTCGTCGCTTGCGAATTCATTCACTTAGCGTTTGTTCCTGCTGCAGTCTGTTTCTTATGTCTTTGTTTCTTATTCTGTGCATTCTAGTTACTTTAAGAAGCCTCCAGAGCTAGAGCCACAAACTATTCTTATTCTGTAATTATTGCTTTCAAATAGCTAGCAATTTAACTGCAAACAAACATTTCAGAATTTCTTACTTCAACTTCTTGTAGCAGGCACAGTTTTTTCATGGGTCTGTCCAGTGTGCTGGTATTGGTCTGCTCACAAACTCTTCTGACTGCACCTTTGGCATCTTGGCATCGTCTTGACGATTCGACCCATTATCCAGAAGTTACGAGGCGCAGCATCATCAACTATTAGAATAGTATCCCCTGATTCAAAATTTGTTCTTGGTGTAAGTCATTTTTGATGTCCTTGAAGTATTGGCAAGCACTCTTTAGACCAGGGGTCACCCACCTTTTTGAAACTGAGAGCTACTTCAGGGGTGCTGACTAATATGTAGTGCTACTTGTTTGATACAAACTTCCTGAATAACATATAGTGGTACGGTTCACCTTTAATGGTATCTATACTAATAAAAGGCAACTGACTCACTGACTGACTGACTGACTGACTGCCTGACTGACTGACTGACTGACTCACTCACCACTAATTCTCCAACTTCCCATGTAGGTAGAAGGCTGAAATTTGGCAGGCTCATTCCTTACAGCTTACTTACAAAAGTTAAGCAGGCTTCATTTCGAAATTCTACGTGTAACGGTCATAACTGGAACCTACTTACGTATATATAAACGGCCATAGCCTGCAGCTCGGTCGCCGTGTGAGGTGGAGTTGCGTCCCTCATCGTCACTCCTCCCACGTAATTGAGTGCCTGTCCATATAAGGCCGTCCGTCAGCAGCAATCCAATAGACACGCTGCCGCTAAATATTCGTGGGTGAAGGACTGTGCGAAGATGAGATAGTCAGGGATAGACTAGTGTTTGGCACAAACTCAGCGAAAGTGCGAGAGAAACTTTTAAGTGCCGGGTCTTAGCTAACATTAAATAAAGCCGTGGACATCGCGAGATCACACGAGATAGCACAAGCACAGCTGAGAACCTTCGATGCATGTACTCCGAGCAGCTCACGTGAACTGACTGTGAACGCAGTACGCAGAGAACAAGGAAGAGCTCCAAAGAGCGCTGAACAAAAAACACATTACACAATTGAGAAGGCAGCAAAAGAATATGAAGCGAGTGACGCATACAAGCATATTCATAAGTGCAGCTACTGCGGAAACAAAGCACGGTGTAAACCTTAAGTTTAAATTAAGTTCATAGACACGCTGATGCTGGCGTTTGTCATGCCTACGACGAATACGATATTTGCGAGATACAAGTTTAATGAAAAGACGCAGGGTATAAACGAGACTTTTGATCACTTTGTAACGGAGTTAAACTTGCTGGTGAAGGACTGTGCTTATGCAAACGAATAGGAAAGCAAGGTGTAAAGCTTAACTTTAAATTAAGTTCATAGACACGCTGCCGCTGGCGTTTGTCATGCCTAAGACGAATACGATATTCGCGAGATACAAGTTTACGGAGAGGATGCAGGGTATAAACGAGACTTTTGATCACTTTGTAATGGAGTTAAAATTGCTGATGAAGGACTGTGCTTAAGCAAATGAAGATGAGATGGTCAGAGATAGAATAGTGTTTGGCTCAGCAAAAGTGTGAGAGAAACTTTTTTACGTTCATAAACACTTTGCCGCTAAATATTCACAGGAAAATCCACAACTTAATACCGGGAATGCCTGTTAAACATTTTAGATTCACGAGTACCGATTTGGGTAGTGAACACTTCAATGAATGAAACCTGTTATCTTTACAACGGTTGACAACGAAGATGAGATGGTGAATTGACAATCATGTTACGTTATTTTCAAAATGTTTCCTTTTCTTTTTCATAACTTCTTTAACACACTACTTCTCCGCTGCGAAGTGCGGGTATTTTTCTAGTTATTAATATATTGGAAATTTTTCCTTAGTTTTTCTGCCATGTTTTTCTTTATTTTTAGGGGGTAAAAACTGCGCCTAGCTCCCCATCATAGCTGCAACCCATTTGCTTGTTTGAACTTCGACTGCAGACTACCCCCCCCAATCTACATCAAGTGTTATTGATTCAAAAAGAACAGCAACACAATTAAACACAATTTTTAGACAGAGCTCCAAGGTGTCTAGTACTATTTTTAGAACATGCCCTGTGGGCAACTCGTGTGGTCCCTGTGGGCAACCAGATGCCCACGGGCACCGTGTTGGCTACCTCTGCTTTAGACCATCTTTTCCAGAACAAATCGGCCAACTATTGGACTTCAGTTCCAGTGTCATTTTTAGAGACCAGGAGGCATGCTGGGTTGTGTCTTCAGTAACATTAAGTGACTGGGTGTGAGTGCCTCCAAATCATTTGGGTCATTGGATGTCTTTGTGAGGGGTCTGTTGTTGATGGCTGATTCTACTTCACACATTACCATTTGGAGACTTTCGTCATCAAGTGTTTGCTGGTTTAGAATCTTTCTTACGCTTTCAATTTGACTTTCCCATTGATGAGAGGATGATGGTGGAATGAAAATCCATTTGACTTCTTTCTTCATCATGGCAATGCAGATTTTTCCTTGGTTGACACTCGGTGTTAAACACTTTATTGAGACCTGTAGTTTGCACGCATGACAAGAAAACTACTGAGGAAATGGAAATGCAAAATTCAGCACTAGAGAAAAGTCATGATTAAATATAATGATGACTGAGTTTTTCTATAGAGCATGCTGAGTAAGGTTTTGTGAAATGGAAGCTAAAAGTTTTTTTCCATGCAATTTCACTGTTGCGAAATCCACTAAAAATAAGATTTTTTTTTTTTTTGGAGGGGATGGAGTTTTTAAAAGGATTTTTTGGGAAGGGGCTGTGGGGTGACTGGAAAGAAATAATCATTGCTCCCCAACTATTTGGCTATATTGTACACCTCTTCTTGACCAAAGAATTTCTCAGAAAAGGCCCTTGATGGTGATCGGAGTTTCGCCAAATAAAACCTGCTGAGCTGTCTGGTGCTTTTTAACCATTAGGGGGCGCAAGACGCCTTCTTATTGAAAAAGTAGACGAAAGAAAGAAAGAAAGAAAATCTCTTGGTTCGCGGAAATCTCTCCATAAACCATCATTACGGTGCACACAAAAATAATATGAAGACGTTTTCCCCGATAGCGGTTGCTGTTATGGTCCCATTTTTCTCAAGTCAGTTTTATTCATTGCAGTATCACTTATTGCCAGAACCTTTTCCAGTTGCATCGAACGCAAATAATGCACTCACCAACTGTGAATGGCACAAAACTTTGCTTTATCAAATAATGAAATACAAACATTCAGGGTGCGCACCGTCTTTTTCACCAACAAAATCTGCAGTGTTCAATGAACGTAACAGCACGCAGACTGCAATGCCGGCAAGCGTCAAAGTGTTGTATATTTTAGATTCACGGGTTAATAGGGGGCTCACTTTCTAAAATCTGGGATCATATCCGCAAAAGATAATTAGGAAAGGGTGTGAATTTGTACCCTTTTCAGCAAATTTTCAAGTCAGTAGAGCCTTGATCAAGGAATAAACCGTAGATATTTTGGAATAATTTTTATTTTTTAAACACTTGTGTTTAATTTTGTTTAGCGAGTTGCAGCTCATCGATGGTACTTTAAGTTTTGTATGGGTGCGTTCCAGGGATCTCTTGTAACTGATGCCATTGCAAAGCTTCACGTCCGCCCCCGGTTGACCATCTGCGCCCATCGTCGATGTGCCATCTTCATTCACAAGTAAAGCCGAGAGCATCATCGTGCCCGCTTAGGTGTTATATAGCGCCTTTCACGCCAATTATCTCCCTGGTCTGCGGCTCCTCCCACACCTTCCGCAGGTAGGCGCCCCGCCCATCGCTTTACCTCTGAGGAGTAGGCGGTAACAGACCGGAAGAAGCGGCGTGCGAAACCTGCAGCGGCTCCACCCGCAGAGTTCACGCTGCTCCAGTTTGGGGCTTCTTGGCACAGGTGAGTGCAGTCGATGGATTCGGGTTGGGTTTCTGCTTAATGACATATTCTTTTATTTATTTTTTTTTTAAACGTGGAGAAAGAAAAGAATTAAGTGATGCACGCACACGAGGCAATTGCAAGGACAGAAAAAAATGGGATGATAAGAGCACAGTAAGCTTCGACAGGGTATTAAAGTGTTCGCCCTGGCGGCGTTTCTTATGGGAATAATTCGCTTCACAGTGCTGCAGGCACGCGACAGACCGTCACGCCAGCCCTTTCGCCCCCGTGGGTTGCGGTATGCCCAGCGGGGTGCCCTGAGATGGCCTCCCTCGGCCAGCGCGCGTGGCACTTGTTACACGCAGCTGCAGTTTTCTTTAATACCACTGGGTGTCCGCTACATTGTTTCGCGAGTTCCGGGGGCCTTCGTGATTTTCGGTTGACCACTTTCTAGACGCCACCTTACTGATACCCAAAATTCCTTGACCAATCTGAACGCCACAACGACAATAAGCTGCACGGGCAGCCTGAGAGAGAGGCATTGGTGTCGCACGGTCGTGGGCGGCCGGCTGGCCCGCTGACTGACTGACTGGCTGGCGGGCGGCGAATATCGTGTTGAACATCGAGTTGCTTCTAGTCTTCTAAGTACTTGTCCTGACACATTTTGGAATGACAACAATGCTTCCCTGGAGCCTGGGAAAGGGGATGAGAAAGTAACGTTTTGCCCTGCAGGTATATCGGTTTCGTGTCAATGAAAAACTGTATCAAAGTATGGAAGGAATAAGGAATATGTCATGGGAATCGGCACAGGTTCCTGGATTCAGAGAGCCGTGAAATAAAGTGGATTTCTGTGTCGAGTAATGGGGTGATGCCAACAGGTATTCGCAGCAAGAATGAGACTTTTGGGACGGGGGGATGGGTGGGCTGATGAGGGAGGGAATGATGCTTAGGCTGATTAGTTGTGATGGTCGTGACACAACTGGTGCTCTAGACAAGATCCTACCCAGAGCACTACCCTTCTGAGAGATGACAACATGGTTTTAACTTAAACGTTACATAACATACACCACATCTATTGAAATAGTTGCACATAGTAAACACAAAAATGGAAACACAGTAACTTATAACAAATAATTCATCGTGGACTCCACCTCTCTTGCCTGTCGATTTCACTCTCAGTACTACACGTATTTCTGTAAAGCTCACTTCTCAGATTCTGTCACTTCGACGCACCTTTGTCACTACCACCAATGGTAGCCGAGCCCCCATCACCTTCTGTGAAAACATCGTCCGTATTCTTTCAAATACTTCCCGTCTTTGAAGGCAATTTGGGTTGCACCTCATTAGTATTTGGTGACCCACCATTGTTTTGTTACGTTATTTGCTTTATTATTGTCAAATGCTCCACTTTAACTTCTTTTTATTCATCAAAATAATAATAAAAAAAAAATTATCACAATCCGTAACTAAACCTCACACTCCTTAAATATTGGTCATCTTCCCCACCACTGAGCTACCAAAGCCAAAGGGACAAAATAACTACAAAACCAGCGCAAATCAACCACAACACAAACAGTAATTTTCTTATTAGCTTGTATGAAACAATCTTTCAGAATCAAATCTCAAGTTAGGCCCTGTGGGGAGACTTCAGGTAAAAGTTGACAGAAATGAACACAGCAGTTAGCCAAGGTGGTCTTGTTGCTCTCAGTGCTTCAGCTATTATCCTTTGCAGTTGCCATAGGAGTGTGCAGATGCTTGGAGAATGGCAGGTTGTGGAGGGCAGGAGTTCTAAAGTCTGAGGGTTAATCAGATCAGCAGCTGCGGTGCTCTAATTCTTTTGGTGAACCAATTAGTAAACCAATAAGTGTCTAACTAGAAGTTTTATTGCCACTTTCGAGAAGTCAGAAATCTTTCACGCTGGTAGCAAAAGGGTCACTGATATCCTATTGCCCATTATCAGGAAGTATATACTGTAAGTGATACTACCAACATGGAGAGAAGGTTTCTTCATTCATCTCCCAAAGAAAGGCAAACTTAGAGTATGTACCAACTGTGGAGGACTTACATTGCTGAATGTTATTTATAAAATGATTACTAGTATTATCATAAATCATCTGTCCCCACAGGTAGAACCCACACTCCGTAAAGAACAAGCCAAACTGTTCAAGCATTAATCAGATAGATACCTACAGTAGTTTGTAATAATAGAGCAAGCACAGGAATGGAGATTCTCCCAACACAAGTTGCATCAGTCATAGAACATCTTAAAAATAAACCTTGATAAACTCTAATGCGACACCAAAAGTCGGTTAGTCTGGCACAAACATGGTAATGGTGAAAATGTTTCCCTTGTTATTCAATATTGTCTTTGATGATGTAATGAAAAGATCACTGAACATTCCAAGAGGCATAAGCTGAGGAATATATTTACGGTTCAGAGACTTTGACTATGAGGATTTTATTTGCTTGCTTTAGCCAAAATACTTCAAATGAATTTAGAATGGATGGGAGTCCATCTAGGAAAAGCTTGGGTTGCTGCTGGAAGAGGTGCTGGTGAAGCCAGCAGGGGGTGCTTACACTGTGGTCTGAATGTGGATTCCAATGCCCCAGTGCAGTGACGGGGACACTGTGCTGTTAAAATGTCACCGTCCTTTGGATGAGACATAAAACTGAGGTCCTAACTCTCTGTGGTCATTAAAGATCCCTGGTCTTCCTTCATAAAGAGTATGGTGTACACCAAGAGTTCCCAAAGTGGTTGATATTGACCCCCTGGGGTCGATAGTTTCAATAAAAAAATTTTGGGGTGTACGACAGCATAAATAGACCCCCATACTACTACTGTTTGTTTGTTACTTCAAAATATCTATGATTCCAATAGGTGCCTAATTAAGAAGTTAAAATAATTCAAAAAAACACTTTTTTGATAAAAACACATTACATACCAAACTTGCGAACAAAAAGGGAAAATGTGTCATTAAAAGAGTCACACGTAAGAATGTATGAAAATACATGCGGCACAAACCTGTCTGTGCATTGCCTTATCGAACGTATCAAAGCAAGTGCGGACATGAAAAATAGTAGTTGCATGTGACTAGGGGGTCGACGGTTTTAAAAGTTTTTGGTAAAGGGGTCTGTGGCCGAAAAAAGTTTGGGAACTCTTGGTGTACACCGATGTCCAGGCTAAATTGCCCACCAAAGTCTGGTCATTCTGGCCCCCTAATCATACCCAGTCTCTAATTGGCTCACCCCTTCACTACCTAAAATCGAATGTGTGGTGAACTGATTGGTGCAAAAATGGCTGCCATGACATCATCCAGGTGGATGCTACTCATTAGTGGTGGTTGAAGTGGCTCCCCACTGTCTATGTAAAGCACTTTGAGTAGTGAGAAAAGCACCATGTAAATGTATTATATGAACTGTTATTTTGATTATTATTGTTATGCTGACGGGACAATCCATTGAAGAAGTCAGTGAGTTCTGTTTTCTAGGCATCGCTATTGCTAAGAACGGAGGCAAAAATCTGGGTGTGGAAAATCAAATGAAAAAAGTCAACCAATGTTTTTTATTGTTAAATTGTGGAACTCCTCTCAGCATGCTTGTTCAACCAAAATTTAAATATTTAACATTAATGTGAAATGAATACTGCTGTGAGTCATAGAAGATGACAATGGAAATTTGGATACGGGTATTTGTAAATCAATGCTGGAGAAGGATTGTGAAATGTATTAGTGTGAACAGATTTCAAATGCATAGCTATGTGAAGAACAAAGCAGGGTGACATTTTAAGACTGAAATCAAGCAACATAAGTGGATGTGGATAGGGCATTCCCTTTGCAGGAGAGACAATGTTTCCAACAAAAAAGCACTTGACCAGAACCCAGCAAGTTCAAGAAGGATAGGAAGACCAGCCCACAACTGTCAGTCGCAAATGCTCTTAGATCTGCACGAGCTACTTCTCTCTCTTCTGTTCTTATCCTTCCTAACCTTTCATCAGCTTTCGATTCCTTGCTTATCTCTTCCCTTGAGAATCCATTGTTTGGCTTTGGACTGGTTCCATTCCTATCTTTCTGACCGATCTTTTTGTGTCTCCTGGTCTAACTCCTTGTCTTTCTCACAAAAACTTTTCACAGGTGGGGCCTCAAGGATCAGTGTTGGCTCCACTTATCTTTCCTCTCAAAATTTTCTCCATATGTGAAGTTATTTCTTCTCATGGCTTCTCCTACCACCTCTATGCTGAGGTTTCACAGACCTTCATCTCATTTCCCTTATATTACTGCCCACATCTACAGTTGTCCCTTTTGCCATCTCATCCTGGGTACATGCTTATCACCGTAACTTAAAGGATAGGTTTGGTATTTTTGAAGTCAAAGGTGCTATAAATGCATTTGCCACATGAAATTGTGTTCTAAAGTTAACTGCCTTTTATAAATTAACAATACGTCGTATATGTATATACATAACCAGTCCTGATGCTTTACATTGAACCCTACAGGGCTTCAATGTAAAATAAAGACATAATAACTTACCAAATATGCCCTCATTGAGTTCCGATGAAAGAAAATGCCTTCTGTGTTTCTGACACGTTAGTGACAACAAAAGTGATCCGTAAAAAATCATTTGAGATAGATAGATAGCTAGAACTCCATAATGCAGCTGTTCCACTGGTGTCCACTGTTCCTCATTTCACTCCTTTTGCTCTTCTGCTTCAGTCTGTCCGCTGGCTTCCTGTTCCTGCAAGATCCAGTTCAAAGCTCTTGTCTTGACATTTGGTTCCCTGAATGATTTTGCTCCTTGATATCTCCAGTGTTTGGACCCTCCACGTGTCCCTTCAGGAAGTCTGCTATCTCTCTCTCTTCTGAATGCCATCCTTTTGCTAGATGTGCCATGACTGGACAATAGTTCACTGTTCTTGCTCCAAATCGGAATGATCTCCCTTTGTGTTTTGGTGTCTTTTGAAAATGCACCTTTTCATTAAATATTTTGGAACTGTTTAGTGTCTCAGCTGCTGTTGTGACAGCTGTTTTTGTGCTGTTGTTCAGACAAAGAATTTAGGAAACTAATGTTTGTCTTAATCTAATTGTAGCTATAACTATCTAGTACTTCTACTCCCTCTTCCTTGCTTTTTTTTGTCTTCTCTGTGGCTTTTGATTCTTGCACCTTCTGATCATTCTTGTATGTGTTATACTTTGCATTGTTAAGTCACCTTGCATAAAAGTGTCTACTGAACTAATAGTAAATCTAAAATAAAACTTTCATTTTCATCTCATTGTGGCAAACGGGGCCAGTGCCACCATTAAGGCAAATTAGGCATTCGCCTAGGGTGCAGATCATAAGGGTGGTTTTTTTTTATGGGGGGCAGCCACATGGGTAAGCTGCGGAACAGTCGGTTGGCACACTAGTAAGCTCGGTCTAGGGCACAAAATAACCTAACACTGGCACTAATGGCAAAGGGAAAACAAATGTTTGCTTTAAAGTTTTAGAAGATAAGCAGGGAGGGTGGGTCTGTTTCTGACTTTTGTTGACTTCACTAGTTAGGACGCTGTTGCAGGTTGCACTGTAATGGCAAATGGTTTGCATCTGAGAAGTTTCTCTGTGGTAATGATGTGTCTTGCAGTGATGACGGAATTGTGCTGTTAAACAGTGCTAATCGGGCTTACTGACGTTTCTTCTTGGTCACACTTTGCTCAGTGCTGACTTGTAAATCAGGGATTACAGTGCCTTTGTTTAAAGTCTCCTGATGAGTCAGCCTAGACTGCCAAACATCCCTGCACATCATCTCTTCCTGGAATCAAAATAAAATTACTGCTTAGTGTGTGGAACTGTTAACTGGATTAAATGGGAATTATCTTGTTAGCTTTCACCTTGAGGATGCAGTACAATTGGTGCCAGATATCAAGACCCCTTGTGCACAAAGAGAATGCCATCACCTCATAAATTATAAAAAGCTAGTTTGCAGAAGAATGATGATTTGTCTTCTCTCATATTGGAAACTCTAGGGTATACCGGGTGATGAATCAGCTCATGAGCTGCAAAGAACTATAAGGACATGAGTGAACACACTGGGGAAATGGTTCATGTTCTGCATGGTAGTAATCTCATTGCCATAGTCACCAATGTGGCTCAGTACTGAGGACGCGAGTTGGGTCACAGGCTTGCTGGGGAGCATTACAACAGCTCTTTTTAAAGTCCTTGTTATATGACTGAAAATGAATATTCACCAAGAGAAAACTCCTTAGATATGTAGGGACTGCTGTGCCTGTGTGGCAGGCTTGGGTTTCATGGCTTGTTATTACCTTGCATCTCTGTAGCCATTTTTGTTTTGTCAGTTTAGTTACAGTTTGCAGTTGTCTTTGATAATCAGTAAATACAAGTATGATTTTTTTTTGTGTACTTGGAAATGTAGTTTTGAGAGAGTGATATGTTATTAGTGTTAATTTATGACTGTGTATTAGCTGTTGTAACCAGTTTACCTTTTGTAAAAGGCAGCATGGTAGTGCAATGGTTAGTGATGATGTTCTTGTCTTGCATCCTGAGCTCCTGGATTTGGACTGACATATTTGAAAATTTTCTTACCTTATAAAGATTCGCCGTACAATAAAGATTTTGCTTACTGAAAACTTTCAGGGCTATCTTATGGATTTTGGCCTTCTAATCATATAAAGCACCTTTAATTGTTTTTTAATCACATAACATTTTATTGCAGTTGCCTACTTTCATGACGTGTAGTTAACCCTTCATATCTGCATCCACGGATTGAAAATACAAAAAGTAAAAAAAGAAAAACGCAAAGTTCCAAAAAGAAAAACTTAAAAATTCTATATGCTAAGTACTATGCTGAATCCATGCAAATGAAGTGATCTGTGCGCATAACCTTCTGTAGCCTCATGCCATAGAAGCTGAATTAAAATGACTGACAGGAATAAACTTACAGCTCCTATATGTCAACCAAATGCTGAGCCACAACACTGCTTTTACATTGGCAAGCTCTGTTCACACAAAGCACCCTTGCTCTACTCTGTAGTTCTATCGACCCTGTCCTTTGGCAATCGCCACCATTATTAAAGGAAAGCTCTTTTTCGCTCACATATCCTACCTCACTTTTTGAGAATTACCAATTGAAAATGGAGGAACCATGTATAATATTAATGATAATACATTTAATTTATATAGTACCTTTCCTGTGCTCAAAGCTCTTGTAAAAAGTGTTGTAATTTCTTCATGATGTGACTAAAATGTATGCAAATCCCCTTAAATGAAAGCATGCAATGTGCACTTTAATTACATCCGAGTTGATTGATTTATCATTTAAACTCTAGAGTAGACGAGTAAATCAATGAAAATGGGTTTTTGCCCCAAACATTATGGAGGACACTGAATCTTTTGACAAGAAAATAAAACTCTCAGATCTTTTACAAAGTGGCATATCTCTTGCAGAAATCAATTTTCCTTAAATCATACAGTATAACAACTGCTTACATAAGCATTTGCATTGTATTTGGTACTAAAAGTAATCTAGAGTTGAGTTAATATATACAGGAAGACGTGCATAGGTTATATGTAAATAAGACATAATTTTATATAAGGGTCCTTGAACACTCATATATAAATAATATATGCTTAACTGTCAAATAATGTGCCGGCTTGCAGACCAACCACACGCATTACCTGGTAGGTAACCACCCATACGATTAGATTGTGATTAAGACTTGGAATGCTATGTATGTAATTACCCCGATCTCCAGGCTGTCAAATAAACGAACCACACGCCGTGGTGCAATGTAATGAGCCTTTACCTCTAACGCTGACGTCCAAGGTTTGATCCCTGGTGAGGGGTGCAGTAGACTGTGTACGCCTGATGAGCCCAAATTAGGGTGAAACACGCATACTCTTTGCATTATTTGACAGTTAATAATTATGTACCGTTCTATGATCTGCTTCTCATGTCGGATGTTTGCCGACTTGCAGACCAACCACACTCATTACCTGGTAGGTAACCACCCATACAATCAGATTGTGGTTCAGACTTCGAATGCTATATATATATATATATATATATATATATATATATATATATATATATATATATATATATATATATAGGGGAAGATAGATGGTGCTATAATGTGCCAACCCGACACAAACAGACATTAAAGGCACATGTGAATTTTTATTTATTTATTTTTTGTTCTTTATTTCGCCTTATACAATTTCTTGTATTAGGAATTTGTTAGTTTTCGCATACCCCTTGGTGTCAGAGCGCAGGGTCAGCCATTGTACAGCACCCCTGGAGTAATTACAGGTTAAGGGTCTTGCTCAAGGGCCCAGCAGAGTAGGATCTCTCTTGGCAGGGATTCGAACTGTGTCCCCAACAGCCCAAACTCACTTTCTTTACTCTTTTATCTTTGCTTTCATATTTTCTGTTTATCTGTTATTCCATTTCTTTTCTCCTCCACTACTCCTCAGCAGCTTTGTCCTCCTCCTCCCAACTCTGGCTCTTGGAATACTACTAGCTGGCCCCCTATATAGGTCACCCAGAAGTGATCCAGGTGCTTGTTGACCTACTTCCGGCAGCACTTCTGGGTGTGGTGGAAGAGCTGCTCTCCAAGGCTCAGCACCTCTTATCACAGCGGCAGCACAAGCAGATCCCAACAGGGCAGCACTAAACTGCCACTCCCATGAAGCCCTGTGGGAGTCTGAGGCACCGCTGCAACCCAGGGGGGCTGCCATCTCGCATTCCGGGGGAAGTGATGTTCTAGCCATGCTTGCTCCCCCAGTCCTTTCAGCGTGGAGGTGTCCTGGCCGTCCTCCACAATATATGCAGTACAACAACTTGAACATCCTTGGTACTACTTCTACTAGGACTGCAGCTCAGACATCACACATCCTGTTTCATTAGCAATTGGGACAGCCATGCTGTTACGTTAAAAAGAAGTGGCTGCAACAAAAGAATTTAATACCTGGACTGAAAGCTGTGGCACATAAAGCACTTGTCAACCCAACAAAGATATTTTGCCTTCTCTTCATATAAAACTTTGATTGATGAAAATTTTCATGAAATGGATGAACAAGGCAGGTGAAGGATTTTGATGTTTGAGGCAGATGTTTCCACGAATAAATGATGCCAAGACTAAGGAAAGCATTTTTGTTTGTCCACAAATCAGACACTTCATCAATGACAAATGCTACAAAGATGAGTTTATAAGGCTGGTAGAATTCAAATGGAGGGTGTTCAAGGATATTATTGAGAATTTGGTATCTACAGAGCATCAAACTACATCCGACTGGCTGACAACATGTTTCAAGCATGCAATACCATGAAGTGCAACACGTTGTTGAACCTGCCTTCTGCATTCACACTTGGACTTCTTCCTTACTAATCTTGCTGCTATCAGTGATGAACATGGTGAAAGCTTTCATCAGGACATTACCACGATGGAAAAGTGGAATCGGGGCAACCATCATTGCTGGTTGGCTATTGATGGACACTGAAATGAGAAATATCCAGTGCTGAGTACAATTGAAAATTAACAGTAAAACTCTAACTCATCTGAATTAATGCAATGTGTCATTGTCATTAAGTGATTAAACACACTAAATTCAATGAAAGTTAATTTAATGTTTCTCCAAATTCCCACGTAACACAGTCAAACTGAAATTGTATTTGTGTTCAGCTTGAAGCTGTCTATCATATATCATAATCGCCAAGCATTTTCAGGAAGCAAAACTTTTCAAAATATTTGTTTTATCAGGCTTTTAATATTCACTCCATGCATAAAATCTTATGTTTAGTTGCATGGAACTCTTTTGGTAAGTTTTTATTTTTTTAAAACACTTAACTCTCTTGTTTCTTGGTTTAGTATATCCTGACTGCAGGTTTGTCGCAAATATGAAAAATTTTCAGCATGTGGCATTCCCCACTCCAAGTAAATCCTTTTTAGTTAATTTTTTTAATAAAAATTCTGACCTTTCTACTTAGGGTAGTTTTGGATACTTTATGCAAAGTTTGCATATTCTCTTTATGTTTGTGTGGCTTTTGTCTGGGAACTCTGATTTCCTTCCTCTGTCAAAACACCTGCTAACACGTTGGGTGCTGTGAGATCTCTGTGATGATCTGTTGACCCATATAACTTGCTCTCTCTTCTCATAATGTTATACTGGATAAAGTGGATTTAGAAAGTGATTGTACATATACTCCTATGGAAGGTTCATTACTTAGATTCATAGTACTTGTTAATGAAATGTATTGTCATGGGGGGCTTTAAATATTAACTAGGATCACTTTTACATATAGCAGAACACAAGAGCAGGAGTATTTAGAAGTTCTGTAATCAATGACTGTTTTTAACACAGTTTGTTAAAGTATCAACATGGGATGAAGCCTGTCTGGATTTATTATTTTGTAATAATCAAGATAGGACTGAGAGGAAATAATCAAACCACTAGAGTCGAGTGACCATACTATAATACAATTCTCCGTGTTTTGGAAGGGTGTGGATGCTAAGACTAAAACTCTTAAGTTTATCTGCGGTATGGCAAATTTTGAGCAGATGTGTCAAAGTCTAAGGAGGATAGACTGGGATAAGCTTCTAAATGTGTAGACAGTCGAGTCAAAGTGAAATGGGTTTAAAAATGTTTTACATGTAATGCAGAAGCATCTAAAAATTTGGAACTAATAGGTAAGCTGAAAAGGAAAAAACAGCTGTATAAGGTGTATAAGACTAATAAATCCATTGTGAATCTTAGGGCACATGAGAACATGAGGGCAACCATTAAGAAGGATATTAGGGAGGCTAAAAGGCAGAGTGGAATATAAAAGATAAGTGAAAGATGATCCAAAGTTTTTTTTTTTTAGTAATTTGGTAGTAAAAAAAAGTCAAGGAGGAGGTGAAGTACATCAGGAATAGTAAAAGGAAATTAAAAAATACATACAGTGAAATAGCAGATGCTCTAAGCTTGCATTTTTGTAAGGTCTTCACATGAGGAAGGTTATCCACTTAATTTCCGCTAAATTGGACTACTATGGTGATACTGAGGGATTTGGAAATTGTAGAGGGAGAAGTACTGCTGTGATTAAATGGGCTGAAATCAAACAAATCACCAAGACCAGATGATATTTACACTCACGTTTTTAAGGAGGTTAGCGAGTACATACAGTATATAAACCCATGACACAAATTTTTAGGAAGTCACTGTACCTCTGGGTAGTTCTAAATGATTGGAAGATGGCAAATATTATAACCGTATACATAAACGTGACCGGGCAGATCCAAGCATTTATAGGCCAGTAAGCTTAATGAGAATCACATGAAAATTAAAGGAATTATTAAGGAACAGATTGAGCAACAAATTGCAAGAACAGAAGTTTTATTAAACTGTCAGCATGGGTTCCACCTGGAAAGATAGTATTTTACTAACATACTGTAATTCTATAAAGTAGCATGAAAAGGGTATGATCGAAATAGTGCATGTGGTATTATTTATCTTGACTTTCAGAAAGCTTTTGGTAAGGTGCCACACATGAGGTTGGGCATCAAGGTAAAAAAAAAAATGGGAGTTGAGGGTGGTGTTTGTAGACGGATGCAGAACTGGCGCAGGTACGGGAAGTAGAGGGTTATCGTGCAAGAAACCTTATCTGATTTGGCTGACATTAAGAGTGGTGTTCCACAGGGGTCAGTGCTAGGGCCACTGCAAATTTTTAATATATACAAATTATTTGATAGGAGTATAAGTAACAAGCTGGTTAAATTTGCAGATGATACCAAGCTAGGTTGATTGGCAGATAATCTATAATACATTGAATCATCACAGAAGGACTTGGGCAGCATATAGGCTTGGTCAGATTTGTGGCAGATGAAATTTAATGTAAGCAAATGTAAAGTATTGCATGGAAGAATAAAAATGTTAGGTTTGAATACAAAATGAGAGGCCTGAAAATCAAAAGTACACCTCACCTCATGAAAGGGATCTGGGAGTCCTGGTGGACTCTACACTATCAACTGCCAGACAGTGTTCAGAAGCCACTAAGAAAGCTAACAGAATGTGAGTTTATATTGCGCCTTGATGTGTAGAGTACAAAGTCCAAGGAGGTTATGCTCAAACTTTGTAACACACTGGGTAGACCTCATCTGAAGTCCTGTGTACAGTTTTGGTCTCCAGGCTACAAAAAAGGACATGGCAGCCCTAGAAAATGTCCAGAGAAGAGCGACTAGGCTGATTCCAGAGCTACACGGGATGAATTATGAGGAAAGACTGAATGATGGGAACCAGTTCAGGTTAAGGAAAAGGAGATTAGGTGGAGAAATTATGGAAGTGTTTAAAATGATGAAGGGAATTAGACCAGTGGATGAAATCTCTTACCTTAAAATGAGTTCAAGAACACAGGGACACAATTAAAAACTCACTAAGGGTAAATGTCGCACAAACGTTGGGATGTTTTTTGTCACACAGAGGACTGTAGACACATGGAATACGTTACCAAGCATTGTGATGGAAAGCAGGACTCGAGGGACCTTAAAAACGCAACTTGACATTGTTTTGGAGAAATTGAGTGGATGGGATTGGTGAGCTTTGTTGGGCTGAATGACCTGTTCTCATCTAAGGTTTTTCTAATGTTTCTAATTGTGCACAGACAAAAACACTAAGAAATGTCTCCCAATGCTTTGCTAATCCACTGAACAAAGCATTATCCTAAACCAAGACCTTGGTTGCTATTTGAGATGCAGTTACGTCAGAACTGTAATAATTGTGCTTCTTGTAGAAATTGGCTTTATTTGGGCAATGGTGATTTAATTAAAGGACTGTACATTGCCCCCACCTGAGTGACTCTGTTTTCTCAGAATCCCTAATGTATTTATCAGTGACACAATGGTGCGGCTGGTAGTGCTGCTGAAGCACATCATTTAGATGCTGGTGGTGTTCTTAAGTGAAGTGTGCAGCGGCTATGTGTGCAAGTGTGCTCTGAAATGGGCCAGTGTTTTGTCTAAATAGTGTGCCTCAACACTGCATGGCTCGGACCAGGACAAGTCCTTAGGAAAATGGATGAAGAGTTAATGTAAAATATCTGGTATAGTAACAGTTATTTGCTGCACCAAATGTTGTGGACACAAACACCTTGTTAGTCTTCTTAGATCTTGTAGTGCAGTGGCTCACAGACTCGATCCTGGGGACCCAAAGTGGCTGCAGGTTTTTTTTCCAACCAGCTTCCATTTTTCATTGGACTCTTAGCCTAATTGAGTTATTCATTATTTCCCAGTTTCTGTATTTTGGAGTCAAAGTAGAAATTACAAACTAAGTTTGGTAGATTTTTTTATTAAAATGTAATAAGCAGTTATATGGGGAATATGTAGGTTTTTTTTTTTTAAGTTAACAGTATTTTCAACCTCATTTTAATTCTGCTTTTCCAGGTGTTCTGGTTATTTAATTGATTATTTACTAGTTAGTGGGTCTGACACTGAAGTGATTGCAGCTTTCATCATCCTGGGTGTCTGCTAGGCTGGCTGTTAATTGTCATTATTAGGGTTAAATGAAGGGAACAAACTGCACAGGAAAAGGGAAAATAATAGGAAAACAACAAAAGAGACTTAAGCATTTATAGCTTTAGAAAAATTAGAAATATTTCTAAATGTCTTATAAATGTAAAAAACCATACTGTTGCATTTTTGTGGATGCAGAATAAGAGAAGAGTAATAAAAAAAAAACAGCTAGTTAAAAGAGATCAGTTGTTATCGATTATTATCACTGATTGTGAATCTGGTTGGAACAAAAACCTGCAGCCACATTGTGTCCCCAGGTCTGAGTTTGGAAACCACTGTTCTAGTGCATTCAGAATGTGGCCTGAGTGGTTAATTCAGCACTTATTTGTTTCCTGAGCCCAGGTTTTCCAAAGAGAATTGATGTCTGAGGTTTCAGATGATGTTTTGGGACCATGGTTATTAGTTTTGCATAGTGTCTGTGTGTTCTGGTCTTCCTCTTTTCTCTTACCAATATCTTTTTGCTTGTTTTGAGTGCTTCACAGACTCTGGCAGACACTTGACATTTCATGTGACTTTGTGGAAAACAAGAGCTGCAAGGCAGAAGATAAGCTTACTTCTAAAAATAACATCAAATGAGTAAAGAAATCGTTAATTAACCAAAAACACTTTGTGTAGTGTTTTATTGGTCTCTTGAGCTTTTTAGAGCAATGTAGCCTAGTTGTTACTATTATAGTCGAGCATAGAAGTTGTCTAAAGTGTTCTGGTCTTGTTAGTTACTATGGTTAAATATGTCTTCACAAACAGAATATGAATTAAATTGTTTTTAATCACATTAACATTGTGCATTTGAGATATGTTAATGGATGGTTTATAAAAATGTATCTAGTCTTCAGATGAAGTAATTGGCTGTCACAGAAATTGCAAGAAAAGGCAAAGTAAAGCTGAGAGACTGACAATCCCAGTGACTGCCAAAAGTGAGCAGGAGCTGAGCCCGTAGTATGTCACTGCAAAACCCTCTCCAAAACTTCAGTGGGATTCGACAGTTCACACAGCATTCTGCAGAGGCAAAAGCACGCCCCGTTTTCTCTGAATTTACTGTATGGCTGTCTGCCTTCACACACACTTGTTGACAGGATAAGGATTTATTATGAAATCCTCATTCATCTTGAGCAAACTAGCAGAATTTTTGCATACAGTTTGTTAGTTAAATATTCCTTAACGGCTCGGTCATCTATAGTGATACTCCATTTGCATCACAGAGCTGGCACACTAGTAGGGTACACAATAAATTGGACATCATTTTAGTGCTCTATCAGTACTGCTACCCATATAAAATAATTTGTATATGTAGACTAATATGATGACATGTGAAGTATAAATATATAGATAGAGAGCAGTCTTGCTTCTGCGGTTTATAATGCTAAGTACTATGTGGTTTGTTGAGTATCATTTTGGCAGCTTAGTCATTTTTCACTGTAAATGCCAACAAGTATAAAATAGCTGCAGTGCAACAGTTGTTTTGCAGTTGTCTTTGAAAAGAGAATTATATAAACTGCTCAAAAAATAAGGAACACTTTTTAATCAGAATATAGCATCAAGTTAATGAAACTTGTGGGCTATTGATCTGATCAGTTAAGTAGCAGAGGGGGTTGTTCATCAGTTTCATCTGCTTTGGTGCACTAGACGGGCAACAAAGAGACGACCCCCAAAACAGGAATGAATAGTTTAACTGGTGGAGGCCACTGACATTTTTCCCTCCTCATTTGTTTTTGTTTTTACTAGTTTTTCATTGGCTATAGTCAGTGTCACTACTGGCAGCATGAGGTGATACCTGGAACCTATAGAGGTGGCTCAGGTAGTCCAACTTGTCCAGGATGGCAGGCACATCAATACATGTTATTGCCTGAAGGTTTGCTGGGTCTCCCAGCACGGTCTCAAGGGCATGGAAGAGATTCCAGGAGACAGGCAGTTACTATAGGAGAGCTGGACAGGGCCGTAGAAAGTCCTTAACCCATCAGCAGGATTGTCAAGGATGAACGGGATGAGCACTGCCAGAGCCCTAGAAAATGACCTCCAGCAAGCCAATGGTGAGAATGTCTCTGACCAAACGATCAGAAACACTTTATGAGGGTGGCCTGAGGGCCCGACGTCCTTTAGTGCAGTGTTTCCCAACCTCGGTCCTGGGGGTACAATGTGGCTGCAGGATTTTTTCCAACCAGATTCCTAATCAGTGACAACACCTGATAGCACTGATCTCATTTAATTAGCTGGTATTTTTCTTTTATTCTACATTCAGAAAAGCACAGCAGCATGATTTTTGCATTTGTAAGACATTTAGAAATATTTCTGCTTGGTACATTTTAATATTATATTAATTATTATTAACATATTTTGTTTAACAAACTTAGTTTTCTAATTTTTATATTGTTCCCAGAACATGGGAAATAGCACATCATTTAATTAACCCAGGAGTCCAATTAAAAACAGAAGCTGGTTGGAACAAAAACCTGCAGCCATTGTGTGCCCCCAGAACCGAGGCTGGGAAAACCTGCTTTAGTGGGCCTGGGGTCTCTGCCTGGCAATGTGGAGCTCAATTGGCATTTGCCATCAAATACCAAAATTGGCAGGTCCACCACTGGTGCTATGTGCTTTTCACAGATGAGAGCAGGTTCACCCTGAGCACATGTGACAGACGTGAAACAGTCTGGAGAAGCCGTGGAGAATGTTATGCTGACTTGTAACATCGTTCAGCACGACTGGTTTGGTGGTGGGTCAGTGATGATCTGGGGAGGCAAATTCATGGAGGGACGCACAGATCTCTACAGGCTAGACAATGGCACCTTGACTGCCATTGGGTATCGGGATGAAATCCTTGGACCCATTGTCAGACCCTATGCTGGTGTAGTGGGTCCTGTGTTCCTCCTGGTTAACGACAATGCCCGGCCTCGTGTGGCAAGAGGATGAAGAAACTGATACCATTGACTGGCCCCCACGCACACCTGACCTAAATCCAATAGAATAGGTCTGGGACATTGTTTCGGTCCATCCAGCGCTGGCAGGTTGCACCTCAGCCTGTCATGGAGCTCAGTGATGCCCTGGTCCAGATCTGGGACGAGATCCCCCAGAACATCATCCATCGTCTCATTAGGAGCATGCCCACCCCCGATGTTGCCAGGCATGCATACAAGCACGTGGGGACCATACAAACTATTGAGTACGATTTGGAATTGCTGCAGTGAAATTTCGGTAAAATGGACTAGCCTACTTGCCACAGTATTTTTTCACTTTGATTTTAGGGGTGTCTTTGAATTCAGCCCTCTGTAGATTGATAATTTTCATTTCCATCAAACGATGTGGCATCCTAACACATTACTCAGACCATATCAGTAGAGATAGCCAGCAAGATTTTTTCCCCATTGTGATCTGATGTCTTTTCAGTGTTCCTTTAACTTATTTGACCTGTGTGTGTGTGTGTGTGTGTATATATATATATATATATATATATATATATATATATATATATGCACACTAGAGGGCTCCGCCCCCTGATCGCTTCTCTCACCCACCCCTGTGTTTGGATTACTGGATATAAAATTGAACAAGATTGTTATTTTCAGGGGAATTGTTTCATATGCATTATTTTCACTTTAACTTTAAAAACTTTTGTAAACACAATACTTGTCCTTTATTTCCGTCCCCGGGCGTGGTTACATCTCTTTATTGTAGGACGTATAATGCTGCTCGCATTGTGAAGGGGGGGCAGCTGAGCGCACGCTAAGGAGATGCCGTCGGATCATCTGCTGTCTTTCTACTGCTGACGAGCTGCCTGTTCTGCTTGTCCCATGTTGTTGTTTTAAGAGCTGGGAGCACATGATGCATGTCTGCCAAAAGCAATCCAACAACTGCTAGGTTAGATGTCCATGGACTTGTTTTAAATGATGGCTCACTGCCTGGTCTCACGTGACGTTGTAAAAACAATACTTGTCCTTTATTTCCGGCCCTGGGCGTGGTTAAATGTCTGTCTCGCAGGACGTATAACGCTGCTTGTGTTGTGAAGGGGTCGGTGGCAGCTGCTGTTACGCTGCCCGTCGATCATTTTAAAGCCTATACAGCCGCTGTCCTTTTTGCCACTTCGTGTCTCTGCTGCTCGCGTTGTGAAGAGGTGGGGTTAGAGTGGCTGAACGCACGCAAGGAGAAGTTGTCGGATCACCTGCCGTGAGCTGCGTGTTTTGCGTGTTGCTTGTCATTGTTTTAAGAGCTGGGAGCAAGTTAGTGTCTTTCGCATGACTTCATATTGTCTTCTGAGAAGATGACGTCTCGTCTCCCTAGTCTGCCTCCCCAAGATTTTTTTTTATAATAGATATATATCCCAATTTTGCTTAGTCGTCTAAAAGGTCACCACTCAAATGAGCACACTTTCTATGAGTACTTCCTATTTAAAAAAGTTAAGATATTCAGTCTGAACACAATAAAAGATGAACATACTGTTCTGATATTCACATGTGCAGTATGCTATGTTAATATTTAAAGCAAATAGGAAATAGTAAAAAAAAAAGAGCTAGGGTGTAAGTTGCTCTTATTTGTTTCTTAAAGTTAAGCTAATTGGCAAAAAGGTTTCTATGTTTAAAGCTGATGTCACATTGCTCGGGTTTTAGTCATCAGGTATGCCAGGCTTGGTTGACCACAGTTGCTGATCTCATTGCGGGGGATGTCAGTTTACATTACTGAAAATTATTAGCAACTGTGTGCCAACCTCCCAACATAGTCGTGCTCGCCATTTTTTGTGACAGCCAGTAGCATGCTGCTTGACGGAGACTTTGCTGTACAAAGGGTTAATTGGTATGGCAAGTTCAGCCACAGCTTCAGCCTTTTTTTTTTTTAGCTGAGTAATTACAAACACCTGTAACACCAATTGTCCCAAACATTATGGAGCCCTGAAATAGGGGGGGACCATGCAGAACAAATGATGGGTACTGTATGAACTGGCGATTTAAGTAAACACAATTGTAGGTGCAATTTGTGTATAGAAGGAAACTGTAGATTTGCCAGGGGGAATATCCATCATCAATAATATCCTAAAATGTATCTGTTAGTGTATTCTTGTTGTAAACGAAACAAACAGCAAGAGATGACGAATAAGACAAAGTAAATACCAGAGCTGGCAGATGACACCATCCCAGGTAATTCACTGCACAGAACCCTTCAGCTTTGATTGTCCATTTAATCTGTCTTAATTGGTTGGCAGAGTAAATGTGATTGATTCAATGTACAGTAGATGTGGATGCCCTGAACATTCAAGTACAAGGCTTGCCATTACTACTTTGTTTTTAACAATTTGTTATGAAGAGATTTTTCACTTGTTTTTGGGTTCCTAAGGCTCTACCCCTTTGAAAGTCATAAGCATGGTACTTGGCACTGTTTTTGGCAAAATGTAAAATTTTAAAATTTAAATAAATCCAGTGGGAAAGTTGCACTGCCAAATAACAGAAGTGGGCGTCTGTGGTTTTTCTTGTTTGTTTGGGTAATCCTTCTGTAAACGCATGTCAAAATGAAACCTTTGCAGCTTATCAGTAAGCAGTTTTTCTGGTAAAAATAGAAAGACAGACAAACATGGATGGGCTTTTACAGTTGACTTTTTTTTTTTAATTCTTTCTTGTTTTTGTCTTATGATAATTAAATCAGTGTGGACTGCATTAATAATAACCTGAATACTGACTTTTTTCACTTAGTGACAGTGGTACTCTGAGTTCCATAATTTAAAAGCACTAAACAGAAATGAACTTTTTCTTAAATATAGTTTATTAACATTTATTTCTCCACTGTGTTGGTGTACTGGTACTAGTATATTTAAATCTCGGTCTGCTGGCTCACAATATACACACTTTCTCTGTTTGTCGTGTTCTGGGATTTTACGTTTTCTCTCTGACACTCCGAAGTCGTCTGCTTTCTGCATATCATCCTTCAGACATCTCACTCTTAATTTCACTCTGGTCCAATGATCTTGGAAACGATTTTTAACAGGTAACTCCTGTGATCCAATGTGGTATTTATTAACATACTAGCAAAATACCCGCGCTTCGCAGCGGCAAAGTACTGCCTTAAAATTTTTATTAAGAAGAAAATTAAACCTTTTTAAACTGAGGGAAAATATGCCAATAATTATTTGTTATGGATCTCTTTGTATACCACATTGTGAGATCGGCCCTCCAGTTGTAATATGACCAAGCTGTGCGCTGAGCTTACTCTTGAGCATGCAACATGCAGTTGGCCATGTGAACAGTAATCTTGTTTCAAATCGCACAGCTTGGATTGCTGCTGTCATAATCGGTTTGAGTTTCATGGTTTGTTTCAATTACGACAGTATTTGTAGGACTTGTGTTGAAGAGACATTCGGCCTCTGTCAAGCGTTGTAAGCATACAACCGGTTTCATCGATAACTTCACATCCAGCTTTTGAGAGTTTAAACATTCATAAACATCAAAGTGTCCACTACTGAAATCGTCACCTGTGAATCTAAGATGTTTAAGAGGCATGGGCGGTTGTCGAAAGTTGTAAAATATTTGGCCATTTCGGTACACTTGAAAGCGACAACTGAACAATTCAGCAGCAGCCATCAACTCGCATGCAGATGCATAGGTGAAGGGCTTAAGCATTTCACTCTTCTAGTGCTCCTGTGTAGTATAATTATCTCCTGTACCGTCATCAGTCCACACCGTGAACCTGTCCCAGTCATTCAATACATAAGACTCAATGTTCCTCCAGATATCAAGAGTGAGCCTGATACGGCCGTGCAATATGTAACACAGAGAATGGAAAAGGCAGGTGCCATCTCCGGGCATGGAAACCACTCGGTAAATGACAGTTCTTTGATCGATGGTGATCACCTCGATAAACATGTTAATGGGGGTAAGGTTGGAATGATAAAGGAAATGGGTACCTGAACAATGTAAAGTAAGTCTAAAATACCTACACAATAACTATAATCGTAATAAATGAACAATAAAACAGCGGAGAAGCCGTGGGTTAAATTAAAAGGCCGTAGTTATCAGCAGGGAGACGTGAATCCCGTGGCGTAGCAAGGAAGGGAATGTAGAGACTGGAGCGACGGACGGCCTTATATAGGCAGGCAGCCAACAACGTGGGAGGCGTTGGGATGGGGGACCCAACGCCGCCTCACACGGTGACCGAGCTGCAGGCTATGGACATATATATGTACGTAAGTAGGATTCAGTTAGCGTTGGGAACCCACGTACCAAATTTCTTGAAGATGGGCCCATAAGTAACAAAGACCGTTGAAAAGTTCAATATGGCAGCCGACAGTGGCATCATACCACCGAAATAAGTATGTACATTGGTTTTGGTTAGAGCAGGGAAGCCGCCAACCAAATTTCATGAAGATGGGGCCATAAATAAGAAAGTTCTACATGGCGGACGTTGTTGACCGTTATGACCGTTGCACGTAGAATTTCGAAATGAAACCTGCTTAACTTTTGTAAGTAAGCTGTAAGGAATGAGCCTGCCAAATTTCAGCCTTCTACCTACATGGGAAGTTGGAGAATCAGTGACGTTGGAAAGTTCAATATGGCGGCCAACAGTGGCGTCATACCATCGAAATAAGTATTACATCGGTTTCGTTAGCGCAGGGAAGCCGCCTACCAAATTTCGTGAAGATGGGGCCATAAATAAGAAAGTTCAACATGGCGGATGTTGTTGACCGTTATCGACCGTTATGACCGTTACGTGTAGAATTTCGAAATGAAACCTGCTTAACTTTTGTAAGTAAGCTGTAAGGAATAAGCCTGCCAAATTTCAGCCTTCTACCTACACGGGAAGTTGGAGAATTAGTGAGTGAGTGAGTGAGTGAGTGAGTGAGTGAGTGAGTGAGTGAGTGAGTAAGTGAGGGCTTTGCCTTTTATTAGTATAGATAACAATACTAAACAGAAGAAAATATATTAAAAATTAGAAAGTCTGGATATTAAACAGTCTTAGAAAAACTCACTGAAAGTCATAAATGTCAAAGGGTGGATGTTGTTCTGGGCAGCTTTTGATTTAGTGATTGGTGTTATTCATAAATTACGTTCTCTAACATCCAGATGAAATGCTCACACATGTCTTGATCTTTGACATTGCTTCCTCATTTGCCCTTCTGTCATCGCTTTCTTTGGTCCCCTGGATGAACCGTATTTACTGTATGTTGAAATGCACACGTGGGGTTTTGGGACATGTAAGGTTACACACATTTGATTGGCTCTCTTGTCCTAATGACAAATGACTCTGATCAGAGAGTTTGATCTTTTAAGTGCCTCTGTACTTCCTCCTTTCCCAAGCTGTAAATGAACTCTCTAATTCCTAGTCCTACAGCATCCATCCTTTCCCAGGTTGTAAATGAATTAAAACAGGTTATCTGGCATTTGTATTTATTTCCCACTCCCTCAATTTTGTATGTTTTTTTAGTTAAAGAGCTTCCACTTCCAACAGTGAAGATGGCATTCAACGAACAGAGCAAAAATGATGACCAGCTAGACAGCCGTCTGAAGAACCTCAGGCCTCCAAGTCTTGTCCTGCATTTGCCACCCCATGAAGATGCTGAACAGAATAGCAACAAGAAGGCAGAGGTGGGATTTCATAGCAGATGTGAGGAAGGTTGGAGGTCATAAGTAACAATTCCCTAATGTTCCAACCTCTTCATTTATACTTCATAGTTTAAGGCTGACTTTGATCCCTGAAGGAGTAACAATCTCCATCCTGACTAGTCTGCTTTATCGTCCCTAGCAGATCCCAAGGTCTTCATTCCGGAAGAGTTTGATCCGTCAGGAGATGGGTGAGCCAGTGATGAGTGAGAGTGGACAGGAGCGACGTTCTACCTTTCGTCATCAGGCCTCCCTTTCAAAGAGCATTCGTAGGTAAATGACAGCAGTTATGGGTGTTGCTGGGTTTCTGTAAAGTTTCCAAAATTTTGAAGCTGCTGAATAGCATTGAATATGATGGGTATGCCATAAAAAAGTTCTGCAGTCTGAATTGTCTTTTCTTTAAAGTTATAGTGAAATTCAAATCGAAAACACGTCACACATAAATGAAAAGTAAAATAGATAATGCAGTACAGTTGAAGATTATTTTCCTGCTAATGATATTTCTGCTTAAGGTTTAAATCTTTGTTACATTTTAAGTTAAAAAAATATTACTAGAGAGCAGGCTTGATCTATATCTAATCTATCATCTCAATCTTTATAATTATAACTATCAACGTAATAATAAGCTGCATGGCAACAACTCTTGGGGGAATAGGAAATTAAAACCTAAACTATCTCACTTCCAGTTAAGACTATAAATGACATCAAAAACTCAGAATCAGTGTCTCCATGATGGGACAGTTAACTTCGTAAGCTGGAATGTTAAAGGCCTGAATCACGAATTAAAGAGAAAGAAAGTACTTGCTCACCTAACAGGTCTAAATGCTAAAATAGTATTTTTACAGGAAACCCACTTACTAAGTAAGGATCAGTTCCGGCTGCAAAAAGACTGGACTGGCCAAATGTTCCATTCTAGTTTCACAAAGAAAACTAGAGGGGTGGGAATTCTGATACATAGAACAGTACCATTTGTAGCATCAGATGTAGTATTGGATCCTGAAGGGAGATATGTGATGGTCATGGGAGACTTATCTAACTGTAAAATGATTTTGATAAATGTTTATGCACCTAATGTTGATGATAAGGAATTTATACAAAATTTATTTGCATCCATTCCCAATCTGAACACTCATAAACTTATAATGGCTGGGGACTTTAATTGTGTTCTAAATCCACTTTTAGATAAGACTTCCTCCACAGGGGGAACGGCAACTAACACCGCAAAGATAATTACAAAGTTTATAACTGATCACAACTTATCAGATCCCTGGAGGTTTTTAAACCCAAATTCAAGAACATATTCTTTCTACTCACCAGTACATCATTGCTACTCAAGGATTGATTACTTCTTTATAGATAATAACTTCTTGCCTAAGATTAAATCTTGTAAATACGATGCTATTGTTATTTCAGACCATGCTCCGATGATCTTGGAGCTGAAATTACTAAGCCCCATACACTCACCCCGCAGATGCGCCTCAATCCGCTTCTATTAGCTGACGAGAATTGTACTGAATTTATATCCAAACAAATTGAATTCTTTCTAGAGACAAATACATCCCCTGAGATCTCTGCAGGAATACTCTGGGAAACTCTTAAGGCCTTCTTAAGAGGACAGATTATCTCATATCTTTCCCACAGAAATAAATCCGAAGCGAAGAAAGTAGCAGAGATAAAAGCGAAATTACTAAAATAGATGAAGAACATGCCAGACTACCAAGCGAGACTCTACATAAGAGGAGGCAGGCTCTACATTCAGAATTAAACCTCTTGACAACTAAAGAAACCGAACAACTAATTTACAAATCCAGACATCATTATTATGAACATGGAGAGAAAGCTAATAAGCTTTTAGCGCAACAAATTCACAAGCAAGATGTGCAACGCAATCTCGTAATTACTAACACTAATGGAGATAAAATCATCGAACACAAAAATATAATGTACACTTTTAGAGACTACTATAAATCCCTATATACTACTGAGTTTAAAGAAGACAATATACAATCTAATGCATTTCTGGATAAATTACAGATACCACAAATTGACGCTTTTAGTGTGGAGGAACTCGATAAACCTCTGTCATTATCAGAATTACTGGATGCTATAAAGTCACTCCAAGGTGGAAAAGCAGCAGGCCCTGACGGCTACCCTGCAGAGTTTTACAAGAAATTCTCCGCTCAGCTAGCTCCCCTCCTATTAGCAACATTTACAGAAGCCAGAGATAACCAATCTCTTCCACAAACCTTTCGCCAAGCACTAATCACTGTCTTTCCAAAACAAAATAAGGACTTATTACAATGTGCATCATACAGACCAATTTCACTTCTGAATAACGACGTTAAAATACTCTCTAAAATCATAGCTAGAAGGATGGAGAAAGTGCTACCTCGTAATATCACAAGACCAAACTGGATTTATTAGGGGCCGACACTTATCTTCAAATCTTCGACGCCTGTTTAATGTAATATACTCACCAACTAAATCAAACACCCCAGAAATATTATTATCATTGGATGCAGAAAAGCATTCGACATGATTGAATGGAAATACCTTTTACTATTTTGGAGAAGTTTGGGTTTGGCCCAACATTTGTGCATGGATTAAATTACTGTATACTAACCCAGAAGCTTCAGTTTGCATCAATAACATTTGCTCAGACTACTTTAAACTAGAACGTGGCACAAGACAAGGATGCCCTTTGTCACCACTGCTGTTTGCAATTGCCATTGAACCACTGGCAATACATTGTCGAAATACTGATCAGATAAAGGGGATTAGCAGAGAAGGACTGGAACAGAAAATCTCATTATATGCAGATGACATGGTACTGTATATATCGGACCCAGAAAATTCTGTGCCTGCAGTCTTAGCAGCACTCACAGAATTTCAAAAGCTCTCTGGTCTCAGAATTAATCTGAATAAAAGTGTACTCTTTCCGTGAATTCGCAAGCATATAATATTAGATTAGACACCCTTCCTTTTATCATTGCAGAACAGTTTAAATACCTCGGGGTAAACATCACAAGTAAACATAAAGCTCTTATCAACAAAATTTCGTCTGCATGGAAAAAATTAAACAAGACTTGCATAGATGGTCAACCCTTCATCTCACACTAGCTGGAAGAATTAACACTGTTAAGATGAATATTCTTCCTAAGCTCCTTTTTATTTCAAAACATACCAATATACATTAATAAATCGTTCTTTAAGCAATTAGATTCAACAATAACCTCATTTATTTGGAATTCTAAACATCCACGCATCAAAAGAGCGACCCTACAAAGACAAAAGGCAGAAGGTGGCATGGCTCTACCTAACTTCCAGTTTTATTACTGGGCAAATATACAGCGATAAGAACCTGGACACAAATAGAAGAACATACACAGGCATGGACCGCAATAGAAGTAAAATCCTGCAGTACTTCTTTGTATTCCTTGCTCTGTGCTCCAATAAACACACGTTATCGGCAATACACTAATAACCCAATTGTGCTCCACTCACTTAGAATCTGGAACCAATGTAGAAAGCATTTTAAGACGGAGAAGCTTCTTTCTGTGGCACCCTGCAAAAGAACCACCTCTTTCAACCCTCACAAACATATGCAGTTTTAATATCTGGAAAAATTTGGAATTAACTTGCTTAGAGATCTTTATATAGACAACGCCTTTGCATCCTATGAACAATTACATTCCAAATTTAACATTCCAGCTACAAATTTCTTTCACTATCTTCAAATCAGGAACTTTGTTAAACAGAACCTTCCAGATTTTCCTCATCTTGCACCCTCATCCACGCTGGAAAAATTATTGCTCAATTTCAAGGAGTTAGACTCCATCTCTACAATATATAAAATCCTTTTACAATCCCTTCCTTTCAAAGATCCAAGAGGACACTGGGAAAATGACCTCTCAATTAATATATCAGAAAAGGAGTGGAAAGTAGCAATGCAGAGAATTCACTCAAGCTCCATATGCAAAGCATACAATTATACAACTCAAAATTATATATCGAGCACATCTGTCTCGACTAAAACTCTCCAAAATGTTTCCAGGGCATGATCCAACCTGCGAACGTTGCAACCAAGCCCCAGCCTCACTGGGTCACATGTTCTGGGCCTGCACCAAATTAACATTATTCTGGACAAAAATTTTAATTACCTCTCAGACAGTCTTGGACTCACAATCCCTCCTAACCCATTAACAGCTGTGTTTGGGGTTCTTCCAGAGGGTCTTAAAGTGGAGAAAGACAAACAAATTGTGATTGCATTCACTACACTGTTGGCACGCAGACTTATTCTGATAAACTGGAAGAACCCAAACTCTCCTCTTTAAGTCAGTGGGAAACTGATGTGTTATATTATTTAAAATTGGAAAAATCAAATACTCAGTTAGAGGATCTGTGCAGACTTTTTCAAAACATGGCAGGATCTAATCAGTAATATTTTGAAATGAGTTTATAAAGCACAGAGAATTTGTTGATTTAGGTATTTTTTACAAGCCTTAAATTTTACACCATTTGGCTTGCTCTCTCTCTCAAGGGTGGGGATCGATCTGTTCTTAGCATAATTCTTTTTTTTGTAAAACTTGATTACTATGTATTGATTATAATAAAATTAATAAAAAAAAAAAAAAAAAAAAAAATTACTATTTATGTTACTAATCCCATACATTAGAACATTTGATATACACATACACAGTATAAGAACTGCATGCTTCTTGTAGTTTATCTATCAGTCCTTGTTTCTGTTAATCTCCTATCATTCTGTTGTTACATTAGAAATGCAGTGGAATTAGAAAGGATGCAAGCCCCTTTCTGCATATTTTACTGTGTTATATATTTAATTTTAAATGGATAATTTTTCATTTTCTGTTCATAAATCTACATTCAATAATCCATAATGACAAAGTGAAAATATTTTTTTGGAAAGTTTTAGAAATGTATTAAAAATCAAAAACTGAAATCTCTCATTCATTGGAGTATTCAGACCCTTAATCCATTACTTTGCAGAGCCCCCTTTGGCAGCAATGGCAACTTTGAGTTTTCTTGGGTAAATCTCTAAAGGCTTTACACACTTGGATTTGAGCAGTTTATCCCATTCTTTCTGGCAGCTCCCCTCAAGCTCCATTAGATAGTACGGGAAGTATCTGTAAACTGCCATCTTCAGGTCACTCCACAGATGTTCTATTGGGGTTTTCGTCTGGGCTTTGGCTGGGCCACTCAAGGACAATCTGAGACTTATCCTGAAACCACTCCTGTATTGCATTTGCTGCTTGCTTCGGGTTACTGTAATGCTGAAAGTTGAACTGTTGCTCCAGTCAAAGGTCTTGTGCACTCTGGAGCAGATTTTCTTGAAGGAATTCTTTGTATTTGGTTGCAGTCATCCTGCCCTCAATTCTGAAAAGTCCATCTGTCCCTGCTGCTGAGAAGTACCCAATAAGAAGATGCTGCCACCACCATGCTTCACTATAGGGATGGTATTATGTAGGTGATGAATAGTGCCTGGTCTTTGCTAGATATACATTAGTGCCTCGAGTTCAGTTCAGAAAGTTTAATTTTTATGTTATCACACCAGAGAATCTTTTTCCTCATGCACTCAGAATCCATGCAGTTCTTAAATACAGTTTAGCAAGAGTGGCTTCTGTATAGCCATTGTACCATTAATGCCTGATTGATGGAGTGCTGCTGATATGGGTATGCTTCCAACAGGTTCTCAGCATCTCAGCAGAGAACATCTAATGCTTTATTTATGTGACCGTTGGGTTCTTTGTCACCTCTGTAACCCAAGACCCTTCTCGCCTGCTCAATCAGTTTGGCTGGGTGGCCAACTCTAGGAAGAATCCTACGTTAAGGATTTAATTAACGACATTAAGCTGGTTCCTGGGTGTCCAAATCACAGACTGCCTTTCATGGTCCGTGAAAACCACCTGCATGCTCAAAAAGGCCCAGCAAAAACCTTTTTTTTTTTTTCTGAGGTGTCTAATGAGCTTTGAAGTGGGAACCAAACTAGTGAACTTTTACTGCTGTGCTATTGAAAGTATCCAGACCAGATGCATCATGCTATTGTTTGGTAATCTGACTTGCCAGGATTCCAAACTCCTCCAAAGGATTGTCAGTACAGCTTCTAAAATCATTGAGGCTGACCTTCCACAGCTTCATACCATCTACTAAACCAGACCAGATGTCTGAGGAGAGCTGAATCATGTATCTCTGATAGCACCCATCCAGCTCACCACCTGTTTTCAATTCTGAGTTCTGGGAAGTGCTACCCGTGCTTCACCACTTGCTCCACTCGCTTCATGAGGAGCTTCTTCCCCAGGACAGAAGGTCACTTAATTCCTAGCAAGCTCATCCAAACTGTCCAGCACTGTGTACTGTACCCACCTGCTGGTTTACGTGTAATTGTGTATGTTAACTTTTTTATTAACTCTTATTTACTGTATTTGTTCATTTATCTTATGCTACTCTTATTTATACAGCACTTCAACTGTGGCACAAGAATTTCACTAAGCTCCTGCAGTGTATGTGACAATAAATATCTTAATCTCTAATGTAACCTAGTCCTAAATGCTTGACACCCTTTAATCCCCAAGAACAGCCTTGACACATGGAGGCTAATATACATCACTTAAAACCACTTACCAACCAATGATACTTTAGTTTCACTGTGATGTCCACCATACTGGGGTGTCTTTCCTCATCCTGATAACCCTGTAGAAAAAGAGTGGCAATCTCCCCTACACCCTGTATTTACTTTATTGCTTTGCTCACTCTGGATATAAAGACAAAGTATGGACCTTTAAATGCAGCATGGGTTTTATTAAAATAAAATAGAAAATATAGACAAAGTTGGGATGTGTGCATATTTATTATTAGAAAGCATACTGAAATTTAGCAGCATTGTCAAAAGAGGATGTTGTCCTGTGCGGCTTTGAGATGTATTAGTCCGTCATCTGCAGCGTGGTTTCTGGATGATGGGACTGAGTGTATGCCATTCCTTTGGTTTCCTAATCGCTTTTTGATGAAGAAAAACATTAATTTAAATGATTTGAGCATAAGACTGCAACTAAACAAACTGTGAAATAAATGGAAGGGGTCTGGATACTTTCTGAATCCACTGCATGCTCTGGCTAATTGAACTTGATTTCTGTTAGTAATTATGCCTTCCTTGCCTCCTGATGACCTTCTTCTAGAGGTAAGTGTCTAAAGCCTCAGGCAAGGTCTCATGTAAATTGCTCTAATTAGTGAAGCTTTATCAGTGTTAAAATTGCAGTCCACATAATTGTCAAATTCACGAATGAAAAATGAACATGCCAACAGGCTGCAGTGGAATGTTGACGCAGGTATGTTTGGAAGACTTTTGTTGTTCTTTAAGTGCCCTGTTGCTTATGTTTTGATTCTGTAGCTGTCAATTACTCTATCCTGTCCCTGCTTGCTGCCATGTTTTGTTTGTACCGCTTCAGATCTTGCCTCTGCCGATAAGTCTGACTCAACCAGACTTTCTTCTTTTTTTTTTTGTGTGTTCTGTTTTTATATGAGACATAGGTAGCTTACCTCATAAACATTTTTAGTTTTTCTCTGAATTCTGTCATCGCTTCATCAGTTGCTATCTGATCCCTTTTTGGCCTTTAGCTGTGCTCCACGTTCTAAAACTTGTTTTGGTAACACTTTAGTTTAGGTACTGCAAAATACACCCATCACTCATTCACACTTATGTAACAAGACCTTAACAAAAGCTTCTTTTGGTATTAGTAACAGTTACAAGGCATCAGCACAAATGATTATCCATTTGTGTGATATGGCCACCTAAAATGACTTCACTTTGGAATAGTCATAAGTGGCTTTAAGTGAGACATATGTCTCTTCATATTGCATACTTCAGTATAAGATTTGTGATCCTACATATTCATAAGTAATTTTACCAGAATACCAAATGCCACACTGCACCGAGATGAGTAACAACTTTACTGATGCTCTATGTTATTAAGACCCAAAGAAGTGTGTGTTAAGGTCTTATTATGTAGGAGTAAATGAGTAATAGCTGCATTTCTGCAGTACCTAAACTAAAGTGCTACTCTTTTTTTTTTTTTTTAAATTTCGGAGCAGGTAACAAGTACTACTCTGCTCTTTTTGAGCACTTAGGCATTTGACTATGAGGATGAAATGGATAAGTGATGTGACTTTTCTGAGCCAGCTCTAAAAAGGCTGTCTCCAGGCTTGAGAAGTTCTAGGCAATTTTGACATATGCATATTCTGATTTTCTAGAACATAGAGTTGCATGTTATATACTCTGTGTTCTTTGTCTCCGGCGAATGCATTTACAATATATTTTAGTTAAAGACGCATCACAGTGCTTTTTCATTCCTCATTAGAAGTCAAAGGCAATAATTTCTGACTGAGTTCTTCAAAACCTTGTACTTTAGCTAGCTCATCTCCCATGTTTTGTTGCATTTCTCTTTATCTGCCTTAAACTTTCAGTGTTTTTCATATTGCAAGAAATCTGAATGGCCTTTCCTTTCTCCTGCTTCTTTAAGCTTCTCAACGTATTGGCCTTTCTTTCTTCTGGCTTTTTTAAGCTGGTCAGACTCTGAGTTGCCTTCTATTGGCCTTTCTACCAGCGTTACAGCACTGACAGAACTATGATCATTATTCATTGTGGCGGATGGGCTTCAGATGCAGGGGTCATTTAAGACTGCAGCAGAAGGCAGGTTTCTTTCATATTATCCAGCCCTGAAAAAGGACCCCCTGTTACAGCTTTTTAGCGCCATTCTACGTTTGATGCTGATCAGCCAGTCAGCATGAACATTCAAACAGGCAAGTCAGTAAGTAAGGCACAGCACCTTGTATGATCGGGCACTTTTATTGCATTATTTAGATACTATTTTCAGTTTCTTTTTTTTTGTTAAGTCTCTGGTTCTTTATATCTTTCTGTAATATTAGTTGACATATCTGGCAATTTTCCTGACCTCCAAATGTAGCTACTGTTTCCCAGTATTTAAAAAAAAAAAATCAGCAATTACAAGCATCAAATATGAAGTACACTACCAGTCAAAAAAAGTCTGGGCACAAACAGAAGTTTCATGTTTTTGATAGAAATTGATAGTTTTTTTTTCTGTCCAGATAAAATTGAATTGACTTAAAAATATAGCCAAGAGATTACTAGTGTTTCTACCAGCCATTACTGCTTGTAATAATTACTGATTTGTAATTTATTATTCAGTATTATTCAGTAACACTTGCGTTTTTGCAATGCCTAAGCTAATTTCTTATTCATTTACTATTGTACGTGTGGCAGAAAAATAATGAGACTGGCAACATTGCAAGCGATCTGGCAACGCTGCGCTGTTGTCCTTGATAGAGCACGTGTATCAGTCCGATAGCTCAGTGCGAGTTTCAACTCCTTCCGTTAACTACGTGATTTTTGTGACTGCTATTAGCGAAGTTGTGTTTTTGGTTGTGCGTCACGCAAAATGGAACAGCGGAATTTGGAGCAACGTTGTGCCATTAAATTTTGTGTTAAGCTTGGAGAATCGGCAAGTGTGACGTTTGAAAAGTTAAAACAGGCCTATGGGGAACATTCTTTATCCCGAGCTCAAGTTTTTCGCTGGCACAAATCATTTTTGGAAGGCAGAAAACACGTTGAAGATGAACACTGTTCAGGGAGGCCTTCAACTTCGAAAACCAATGAAAACATCGAACGTGTGAACACTCTTGTGAGATCAGACCGTCGTTTAACATTAAGAATGTTGAGTGAACAATTAAATTTGAACAGAGTTACCGTTCATCAAATTTTGACTGAACATTTGCACATGCGAAAGGTCTGTGCCAAAATGGTGCCGAAAAACCTCACAATTGAGCAGAAGGACAATCGAAAAAACAAGTGTCTTGATCTTCTTGACAGAATCGCTAATGAGCAAGATTTCTTTAGTCGTGTGATCACAGGTGATGAATCATGGATTTTTGAATACTCGTACGATCCTGAGACCAAGAGGCAAAGTCAGGAGTGGCACACTGCAAACTCTTCTCGACCAAAGAAAGCTTGAATGAGCAAATCGAAGATCAAATCAATGCTGATTTGTTTTTTTGACAAAAGGGGAATCGTCCACAAAGAATTTGTTCCTCCAGGACAAACTGTCAACCACGTTTTTTATAAAGACTTCCTTGAAAGGCTCAGAAAAAGGGTCATTCGCGTGAGACCAGACATTGCAGACAAATGGATGCTCCATCATGACAACGCCCCATGTCACACTGCCCTCTCCATAACAGAATTTTTGACCTCAAAAGGCATTCCTGTGGTTCCCCAGCCCCCTTATTCACCTGACCTCAGTCCGTGTGACTTTTTCCTTTTTCCTAAACTGAAAAATGTCCTCAAAGGACGTCATTTCGGGACTTTAGAAAACATCCAAAAGAGTGTAACGGACATGCTGAAGACCATACGGTTGAAGACTTCCAGCTGCTACCAACAGTGGGAACAACGTCTCCATCGGTGTGTAGCTGCCCAAGGGAACTACTTTGAAAGGGATAACATTGATGTTTAAAAAAAAATAAAAACTTTGGTAAATAAAAAATCAGTCTCATTAATTTTCTGCCACACTGCGTATATATGACAAAACCTTAAACACTTCTTTGGGTCTTCATAATGCTTACAGAAGCATCAGAAAAGTGTTTGTTCATCTCTGCAATGTGTCCTACTAACAAAGCATCACTTTGGAGTGGCCTGAGGTGACTTTCTCTTTGTATTGCATTATTAGTGTAAGACTGGATTTAACTAAGCAAATCGGTAAGAACCTAGCATTGGATAAGTAGTGCCATGTTTAATATGTTTCAGGTGGTAACAAGTTATTTAACCCTAACTGATGCAGTGAGTAGCTTCTCATTTCTTAACACAACCATCCTGTGGTCATGGAAAAGATGTTAAGCTGTTTCAGAAGGGTTAAATTATTGGCTTGCATCAGGCAAAAAAAACCCAACTAAGTAGACTACTGAAACTACTGAAATTGTGTTAAGAACTGTCTAACATATTATTAAAACTTGGATGGATACTGGTGAACTATCATCTTTGAGGAAAAGATGTGGTCAGAAAAAAATCTCATGTAATGAGATTGTGGTGATTACTTATAAGTTTGGTGAAGTGAAATTGTAAGAAATCAACAGTAGAACTTATGGCTATGATCAATAATGAAATTAAGAGCATTTATACACACACAATGCAAAGAGAACTCAAGGTATTGGGACTAAACAGCAGTGTAGCCTTAAGAAAATCAATTATCAGTGAGGCTAATCAAGCTTCAGTTTACTAGGGAGCATAAAGATTGGACTCTGGAGTAGTGGAAAGAAGGCCATGTGGTCTGATGAGTCCGGAGTGAAGTGTGCATCAGGAAGGGTAAGAAGAGTGGAGGATGAAGTGATGCACCCATCATGCCCACTGCCTACAGTACAAGCCTGTGGGGTCAGTGTTATGATCTGGTGTTTCTTTAGTTGGTCAGATCTAGACTCAGTAGTGTTATGTGCCCAAAACATGAGGTCAGCTGACTACGTAAATGTACTGAATGACCAGGCTTTCCCGTCAATGGTTTTTTTTTTTTTTTCTTCCCTGAGGGCACGGCCATATTCTAAGATGACAATGCCAGTATTCATCAGGCTCACATTGTGAAAGGGTGATTCAGGGAGCATGAGACATCATTTTGATACATGGATTGGCCACCACAGAGTCCAGACCTTAACTCCATTGAGAATCTTTGGGATGTGCTGGAGAAGAGTTTATGTAGCGGTCCAATTCTCCCATCATCAATACAAGATATTGGTGAAAAATTAACACAGCTCTGGACGGAAATAAATATTATTACATTGCATAATCTGACATGCCATAATCAAAGCTAAAGTCAGCCCAACTAACTATTTGAGTATGTAATTTTTTTTTTTGGCCTGGCCGTGCATTAACAAGTAACTTTACCAGCATGGCAATATGCCACACTGACCAGGGATAAATAACCGATCTACTGATGTTTTATAAGTATTATGAAGACCAAAATAAGCTTTTGGTAAGGTCATGTTACATGTAAATGAGTAAGAGATGCATTTTTGAATACTTAAACTAAGGTGCTTATTAACTATTATTCACATGACTGCAAAGCCCAATTTTGAGCTGCCATTCCTTCAGTGCTCTTACTTAATAGAGGAAAGACAACGCTGGAATTGCTGGCCTTACCGGCAAAGTTTCAAAGAAAAAGCCAATCTGATACTGACAAATGAATGGGCAACATCAATATGGACCAAAAACCCACAATTGGATGGTATAAAATGAATATTATTGTAAAGTAGCATTGGCACTGTTAATTGTACAAGGACTGTGTGTTTTGTAGAATCTGACCATAAGATTAGATCTGGTCTGAATGTGGTCATTGTAATGTGCTGTGGAAACTTGAGTTGTTTTCCCAAGTCCTTGGCCATTTTTCAGTCACAAGCTGTGAGCTGGTTAGGTGGCAGTTCTCCAGCTCTGAAGAAGGTGATCAAAGAATATTATAAAATCGTCCTAACCATTGTAACTCCATGTTTCCTCAAAAAAGAAGCTGGAAAAAAATGCACATTAACTATTACCTAGGAATACAAAACAAATTGGCTCAGTGACAACAAGGGTTGGAATTCATTAATTGTGAAAGGGTGGTGTGCTAACCTGGGAGGTTTTAAATAAATTGAGATTATCTGGCATGATGGCGCATGTCTCTGTTGTTATTTGCACTCAGACTGTGGTGGCTCCAGGTTTATTTTGGCTACCATGTTTTTCTCATTGTCTTCAGAGGAACGGCGCAATGGTTTGGTGTTAGTACTGAATGTGAGGACAAACAACAAGAATGGCATCGCAAAAGCTTGAGGCACTGTAGTCAACGATATGGTCCTCTCAAGGCCCAGTACCGAGAGACAGAGTTGCCAAGCCAGGATGGGCAATCATCTCAAGCTCTTGAATCTCCAGTGCCTAATCGGATGCCCAAGGTGAGTCTTGTTGTTTGTGAAGTAGATTAATGTCCACTGACATCAGTCCATCATTGTCTTTGTCTTTTTTTTTTTTGTCCTAAGATTGTGGATCCTCTGGCCCGTGGCAGAGCCTTTCGATATCCTGATGATACAGACCAGCCAAGAACACCCCACCCAGTTCATCCACCCCTTACTCCCGGAATGGCTTCACTCAGTTCATTCACCAGTGTCCGTTCTGGAGCAATGCGCCTGCCTTGTCGAAAGCGTGAGTCCGTGGCCAAGATGAGCTTCCGTGCAGCAGCGGCTCTTATAAAGGTGAGTGTCTGCACTGCTGCTGCCACCTCTGAGATATTGTTGACCATAGCCTTCAAAAGAATATGTCAATTAGTCGTCACTATTGAGGTTTTGTCTTGGCAGTAGAATTTCTGGCACTTTAGTCCTCAGTATTTCTTTCAGGTGCCCCGTATTGAGTAGAGTTGGGAGTTTGTCAGATCATGAGTGCAGTCTTAAGGCCTATTTATACTTCTGTGTTGAGTGCAATTCGTCTGCATGTAGCCACACTCCAGGCACATGCTGGAATGCTAAAAGGCAGCGTTTGTAGCACACAAGAAAAGCGAATGATCCACTAAAATGCAGGCAGTTTTTGCCCTCTGAGGTCACAGTTCCTCTTACTGCACATTTTCTTTTGTTGGTGAACATGTTTCTTTCCCCAATGATTCACTTTTTCATACATTTGCCGACTTCCAGACTGATGTTAGCTGATATTTTGCACCATGAATTAGCCGCCATAGTCTTTGTTCTGCTGTGATGAGATATCACATAAATGTGTATATTTTCAAACTTCTTCGACAAATCTCTCCTCAATCTGCTCCATGATTATTTCAGTATAGTGGAAGATGAACAGAAACCCATTTCAAAAAATGCGTAGTAGCCAAACTGGCCAGTCAGAGTTGTAGGGCCTGTGATGAGTCCATATCAGTGTGACACATAAGTGCATTTTTGAGGAGGTGCGCGTCTGGTTAAGCCATAGCTGTGCCGTAGCTTGATGCAGAAGTATAAATCGGCCTTTAGATTTGCTCTGAGGGACTTTAAGTTTCTGCATTTAACTTCTGTCTAGAAATGACAGTTGGACAAAATGGACAAGTGATCACATTCTCCACATTTTCACCTATATTTTCAGGGGCGCCCAATACTGCCTAGTCCCGTGCCACAATGGAAATGTTCTCGACGTAGCTTTGCGAGGCCAAGCTGGCAAGAGGATGAAATGGCAGATGGCACCGACACTTTAGACTCTTCCTTTTTCAGTAAGGTAGGATACATTGTTTCCTTAACATTGTTGGACTTGAGGAAAGGTGTTGCTCTCTATTCTGTCAGCCTTTACCTATTCTGGCACGCAGATGGACATACATGAAGAAATGTACTCCATGCCCGATGATGTTTTTGAGTCCCCACCACTGTCTGCTAGTGGTGTGCCTGCCCCACTTCCACATTTTGGGTTAGAGCCCCAGACCACCCACAAGTGAGTTTGTTTCTGCTGTTACTATCAACATTGTTTTTTAATTCACATATTCTGTGTTCAGATAGATAAGAACTGAACTGAACTGTTGTATCACTAATTGTCCTTTCCTCAGGAAAGAAGTTATACAGCTTCCTTCGCTAGGGACAGCAGGACCCCGGCGGGGTCGTCGTATTGCTTCACAAGTGAAACACTTTGCATTTGACAAGAAAAAGCGACAGTATGGGCTGGGTGTCGTAGGAAAGTGGCTGGACCGCACATATCGCCGCAGCCTGAGCAGCACAGTGCAAAAGCAGTTAGAGGATGTTCACAGCCACAGGTTAGACCTGTCCTGGGGTTTTGCTAGGAGCATCTTGTGTCCTTTCCTCACTCACCATGCATGTTTTTTCAGGCCTTACTTCACCTACTGGTTGACATTTGTTCACATAGTGATAACCATTTTGTCTATCAGTACTTATGGTTTTGCTCCCATTGGATTCGCTCAGCATTCCACTACTGAGCTGGTAAGTTTGTCTGGTCGTGTCTTATTTCATTTGCTGATCTACACCTAGTTTAGTCACAACAGTACCAATTGGGCACTGTCGGAGCATGTTGGCAAGCGGCACAACGAGGTTTGTCTTTTCAACAGGTTTTGCGAAACAAAGGTATTTATGAAAGCATCAAGTACACCCAGCAAGAGAACTTCTGGTTAGGACCTGGCTCGGTAAGTCTTAGAGACCTAGTTTTGAATGCCTACAAATCTAAAAAAGAAATTTTAAAGGTTATTTCCACGCAGAAAATGAAAGAAGGTAAAAGAGATAATGTTTTGGCTATGTGGCTTTCAGCAGGTGTACACCTGAAAAGGAAAAAGCATATACTGTATATGTGGCCAATGTACATCTATGGTAAGCTCTGGTGGTCTTGGACATGACAGTTGTCATTCGACCATGTCCCAGTTGTATTCAATGGAGAACAAATATGGTGACTGTGCGGGCCAAGGAAGAAATGGCACGTAGTCGTCATCCAGGAACTGAAGGAAGTGTCATGCCACATGTGTCCGAGCATTGTCCTGTTGGAATATGACACTAGAGGACCTCTAGAGAATAGGGTATCACCTCAGCTTTCAACAGTTCTGTAATGTATCATTGGAATACGTCATGGTACTGGCAATGGGTATGAGGAAACAAGAGTTCAACCCAATGCCTGCCTTCAGGACTCTTTCACTGCAGTACCTCCATACACAGATCTGCCCATCGTAGTGCTATAAAATGAACAGGGACTCTAATGCAATGCCAGTCATCTTGCTATTGGCATCACATTCTTGGCAACATTACAGACTCCTCCGGTTGACTATCAAAAGTATCTAAAGCAATGGGTGATGAGCAAGAAGGCCCCACTGCTGCCAATGGTGTCAAACACCCATTGATGTGTGACAGACCCAATGAGGCTGTTCACTCCATGATTGACATGGGCAGAAGATGTCTGTAGCCTCGTTTCATCTGCCCTTACTTTGTTCTCACCTTTCCCTCCTATATGTGCTACCCTCTTTCTCCATTTCAGTTGCACACCTGATGAAGGCCACACAACTGAAATTCCTTCTTTTACTGTCTTTTCTTTTCAGCATGGATATAAACTTTAACCTTTTTTTAACTTTGCAGATGTACGTTGATATAGCCCTACACTAACTATACTGTCTTCACATTTGTGCGAGGACACATTGGGTTCAAATTCTTAGATTCCATATTATGTTGTATGATTTCTTTCTTAGTAAATCTACAGACCTGCATACAATTAAGGATAATTCCTCCCTGCTTATAAATCTACTTGGAAAGTCAGTGACAAAAGGGTGATGAGCCAAATCTTTGTTCTTCCACTGGTTATGGATATCTGGTTCTCTAAGCTTAGAGTTTCACACCTCCACTTTGACACTGTAGTTATGGATCTTAGCACACTGTGAAATGATTAGAATACTTAGTTTCGCTATGTGATATATTTTTTTGTTTTCCATAGGATGCCTTAATCCACCTTGGTGCAAAGTTCTCTCCTTGTATTCGGAGGGATGAACAAATTAGTCTCTACATAGAAAAGGCCAGAGAAAGGGAGCGTTTTTCAGGCTGCTGCATCCAAAATGACAACTCTGGCTGTGTGCAGACTCAGCGTCAGGATTGTTCGGTAAATCTATCCTACAAAACTCTGCTTTTTATATTGTACTTCACAACAATTATCAGTGAAATATGCAGAATGTGCACCATCACAGTCATAAATCTTTCTTTTCCTCACATTTTGTCCTTGACATTTGAAAAATTTTAAAATTATAATCCAAAACTTTCAGTGCAAGGCCATCTCATAGATAAATGAACTAAAGCTTGCTTAGTCTAACACATTGGGCAGCATTTGTCTATTTTGGATAAAAAAAATGCAAAAGCAAATCCATCACTTGGCTTTACTTTTTACCCATAGGAAACTCTGGCCACCTTTGTAAGATGGACCAACAACTCTGGCATTTTGAATAATGCAGAAGCTAGACCGTCCTCTGTGGTCTGCCATCAGGACCCTAGGTAATGTTGTAGATGTCATGGATCTTCACATTCTGTCTCCTCTTTCTTATTCGACCCTGTTGGCTCTTAAAATTGCAATACTAAGAATGACATGAGAAGTCAAAACAATATTTATATACAGTAATAGATTACTCATCATAAATGGTGTATGTGAATAGAAGTACAGCTTGGTCATTCCTGTGAAACGCACAATAATCAGTACTTGGTGTTACTTGGTGTATCCATCATGGGTTTAAACCTATTTTACATAGTCTGGCATGGGCAGAAGGAGATGCTGGATGATTTTTTTGTGGAAAAGCATGTCATGAAGCCTCTATAAGTAGCCAGAGTTCATTGGTGGTAACCACTGGTGGTCTTGTGTATTTCAGAAGTCATCTGACCATGTCCAGTTGTGCTCAATGGGGAGTAAGTATCGTGAATGTGTCGGCCAGGGAAGAAATGGCACATGGTGCTCATCTGGGATCTGCAGGATGTTTCGTTGCACATGTGGCCAAGCATTTTTCTGTTGGAATATGACACCAGAGAACCTCTGCAGATAGGGTGCCACTTCAGCCTACAGCACTTCTGCTGTGTGTCGCTGGCTAGTCGAGGTACTGGCAATGGGTATGAGCGAACAAGAGTGGAACTCAATGGCATTCTGCACCATAAATACCTAGTGCTCAGCCTGTATTGTACTGCAAAATGCATGCCATCTGGGCCCCTTTTGCTGTAGTGCCTCTGGACACAGATCTGTCCATTGTTGTGCAGCAAAATTAATCTGGACTGTTCTGAAAATGAAATCGATGTCATTCATCTTGCCATTGATGGAATTCTTGGCACCATTACAGATACCTGTGGTTGAATATCAGAGGGTATCCAAAGCAATGGCTGGCAAGCAAGAATGCCCTGCTGCTGTAAATGATGTCGAACACCCATTGATGTGTGACAGACCCACAACTGTTGGGCTAGGGTCTGTGTTGTGAGTGTTTGACCCATCACTGACATGCATAAGAGATGCCTGTTCCCCGATTCGTTTGTTTGACAGGGTGCTCCAGACCCCTTACTTCAGTGTGTCTGACCCTCATCTACCCATTGATGCCATAGTCTCGTTGCTGTGCTTACATTCTTTCCAACACGACTGCAAAATGTACTGGAAGGATAATCCACCTTCAGGCATTCACACAACTCCCTCTCGCTTGGAGCCCAAGATCTGATTGTGTGCTTCTTGTGCTGTCTGTCGGAAAGTCCGGATTGTGTAACCAGCACACCTCATTTGCATATGTGCAGGACAGTGCTTGCAATCATTTTGACACTCTACCGTGACCTAACCATCCTGCAAGTTTTGAACCAATATAACATGATTTTCATCAGTATTTCCATTTTAATGGCCAGTAGTGCATTTAACTGGGGTTCACGTTTAGACATTTAGTTAATTCCGACTTTGGAACCTTTAAAACAGAATTTCCAATTGAAGGTCTAAAGTGGATTAATGATTGCCTTAAGGAACTGCTTCTTGTTAGACTGTATTTCTGGGTTTTAATTTGCCAGCAATGCTTTTTTCTTTTAATTTTGCTGATAAAAAATTTATTTGTGTTGTTATCCTGCAAGTGGTTGTTGGGAACTTTTTCCCTGCTCATTCGTAATTTCTGTATTTCCAAAAATGTACTCAACTGTTATACACACAGTGGGTTCAGAAAGTCTTTCAAAAGTATTCACTGTGCTTTCTGCACACTTTGTGTTGTAACTTTAATTTAAAAGGATACATTTCCAATTGTTCCCATTGATCTACACTCAATTACCCATAGCGGGAAAGTGAAGACATGTTTAAAAAGGTTTGCAAATTTATTAAAAATCAAAAACAGAAATGTTTCATTCATATAAGTATTCAGATCCTTATTACATTACTTTATTCAGGTTCGTTTGGTAGCAGTTGCAGCTTTGAGCCTTCTTGGGTAAAACTCTACAAGCTGTGCACACCTGTTTTTGAACAGTTCATGCCATTCTTCCTGGCAGATCCTCTCAATCTCGATTAGATGGGAAGCATCTGTAAACTGCCATCTTCAGGTCTCTCCATAGATGTTCTGTCGGATTTAAGTCTGGGACTTGGCTGAGCCACTCAGGACTGTCACAGACTTTTCCAGGAGCGTTGTCTTAGATGTATGCTTTGGATCATTGTCATGATAAAAGGTGAACAGTCACCACATTCTGAGGTCACATACACTCTGGAGAAGGTTTTCTGTATTTGGCTTCATTCAATCTTTCCTTAAATTCTGACCAGTCTTCCTGTCCCAGCCACTAACAGAGCACCTCATAACATGATGCTGTGACCACCATGCTTCACTGTAGGGATAGTATTCGGCAGGTGATGAGCAGTGACTGGTCTTTTCCCAATGTAGTGCTTGGAGTTCTGACCAAAACGTTCAGTGTTTGTCTCATCAGACCAGAGAATCTTTTTCCTCATTTACTCAGAGTCCTTTAATACCATTTGGCAAACGTTTACACAAGAGTGGCTTCCATCTAGCCACTCCACCATAAAACTCCTAAAGATGGAGTACTGCTGAGAGGATTATGCTTTCAACCAGCTCTCTCTCAACCCCTGAAGAGGACTTTTTAAGGCTCTCTTAGAGTGACCATTGGGGCTACCTCCCTGATCAACACCCTTCTTGCCTGTTTACTCAGTTTGACCAGGTGGTCAACTCCTGATGGTTCCAAATGTCTTCCATTTCACAATTATTGAGGCCACTGTGCTCCAGGGAACACTCAAAGCTTTAGAAATTGTTTTATCACCTTGCAGTGATCTGTGCCTCACCATATTTTGATCACAGAGGTTCCTTCAACTTCATGGTCTAGCTTTTGTCATAACATGCAATGTGACTAGTGGACCTTATATACACAGGTGTGTCACTTGCTAAATCCTCTTCATATCAATTCGGTTTGTCACAGGTGGACTCTAATCAAATTCTAGACACACACTTAAGGAGAATTAAAGCAAACGAGATGCACCTGACCACAATTACAGTAGATGTTCCACAGCAAATGGTTTGAATGCTTAATGTGAATGAGAAATTTCAGTATTCAATTTTTAATGCATTTGCCAACTTTTGTTAAAGCCTGTTTTCACTTTGTCCTTATGGGCAACAATGGCAAATGTATCCATTTAGAAGTGAATCCACAACCCAATAAAGTGTGCTAAAAGTGACTTTCTAAGTCCACAGTATTTGTCTGCTGCTCGCTGCTGTATTTACTTCTTGATGATTCATGTACTTGTGTTATGGCTGACAGGACTTGTGAAGAGCCAGCTTCTGCACCCCCTCATGTTTGGCCAGATGATATCACACAGTGGCCGGTAAGTGGCAATACAGATGTGAAAGGTTTAGATAATCTTCTAGGAAACTAATTTATTGGTATTTTAGAGCAGGGGCATTCGACTCTGTTCCGGAAGGTCCACATTGACTGCAGGTTTTCATTCCAGCCAGTTTCATAATTAGAACTCGGGCTAAGCAGATAATGAAATTTAGAATTTTAATTCCATGGCTTTCTTTCTTCCAAGACAAATCTTCATCACATTTCAGATTTTTTTCTTTTCTGAGAACATTCTCCACATGTTTTGTGGTCTAGAACAGATTTGTACCAATTGGTCCCTCCCTTTTCTCTCATTGTATTAACACAAATACTTCATGATACATGAGCCCAGGTTTAAATGGAGACGTGTTAGCTGGAGAGCTGGGCCCACATGTATAAAACTTTGCTTAGATTCCATAGTAAAAATTTGGTTATGCTAAGAATGCAAAAATGGTGCACTTACAAAAAAGAAAAATGATGTGCTCCAGGTTGCATGCCAAATTCCTTTCTAAATCTCAAGTGAACTTAAAACTATGTGCTTGTTCACACTTTTTAGGCACTCCTCATCACCTTCCACCAGTACCCATGTATGACCTTAAACACCCATTTTGAATATTCATTACTTAATCACCATATACGTTTGGCCATGTTCTTGACTGACATCTTTACTTTCGAACCATGGGAGAACACAGACAAACTTTACTGAACGTGAACTTGAGGTGTCACTGACATTTGGTGGAGTTTAGTGAGTGGCTGGGGGGGGCTTGCTCAAATAAAGGATATTTTTTTCCCCTCAATTTTTAAGACCACAGTTAATGCAAATATATAAAGCAACAAATGATGCAGCAGTGACACTGCTGTCTTGAAGTAAAGAGTCAGGCATTTGCACTCCAGGCGATCCCTGCATGGAGTTTACACGTGGGGCTGCTTGGGTTTCCTCCGGTTTCCTCCCACAGGGTGTGAATTGGCGATGCTAAATTGTCCTTTGATACGTGCATGTTCACCCTGCGATGGGCTGGTGTCCAGTTCAGTGGTAATTGCTTCCTGGGATGGCTCCAGGAATAGCAGTTTTCAAAGAAGAGTGGATCAACGATTATTATAATCTGTCTTGTCCAAAGCAACTCTCCCTTGCACACAGCCAATCCTTTAAACAGACAGAGAAATACTCTGTACAATTTCCGTTCCAGGTTACTTCACTGTTTCAGATTTAGTTTGAGAGAGGTTATTTCAACATGAATATGTTGTATTCAATATTTTCCTCTTTTACATGCCGAGATGTTCCTGTCTCCAAAACAGACCATCGGTAGTCCACACAAGCAATTTAACGGTAGTCCGAGCAAATCTGCATCACACTTCACAATGTGACAAGATATTTAAAAAACAAAAAAATGATATCTATCACTTTTATGAAGCAAATAAATAATAGAAAATGCTTCAAATTTCAAATCAGTTAACTAACTCACACCTGAATGTTATGTTAATCACAGAACAGGCTTATTTTGCCAAAATTAAAAAACGCAGACAAACAGACTTGCACATTTTCTGTCATTTTAAATATTGTTAATGTTATCTGTGTACTTTTTTGTGATGATGACTGACTTAGGAACTGGTTTAGACTTCCTAGAGCTGTCCTACTGGAGCTGATGTCACAGAACCCATCATGCAAATATTACAAGATTGCTGTTCCGTTACAAGTTTAGAGCGACTGGGTTTAGAAAATGGATGGATGGATCATCAGAATGTGACTGACGTATCATTGAAAATGTGCAAATAAACAAGATTTTCCATTGGGAATTTGTGTTTTACAAATCCCGAATTTTGCATAAGAAGTGGCTTACACGTGTTTTCTGAATGTAAGCAAATTTTATGCATGAGACCCTGGCGGTTCCTTTGTCATTTGCACCTCGTTATTAATTGATTTGGCTGTTTAAGAAAGTAAGTAACAATTAAAAATGTAATGCAGCTGTTTAAAACTGTAGGCAATTAAGGGTTTTGAATTGTAACAAACGAGTTACCTGAAACTAAGCCCAAAAATCCATATTGGTTTAGTAGTAATTAAATGGGCTCTAGTTAAAAATTTGGTTAAAGCAAATACCTGCAGCCACTGCGGACCCCCAGAACTGGAGTTGAGCCCCTCTGTTCTAGAACAATTGAGTTTGCTTGTGTTGTATTAGAATGGGAAGTGGCGTCCACTGACTTTAAAGTTGGTGCTGGGATTATCTTTTATTTTTATGGTAAATCCTTGGGCCTGGAAGGCTTAACTGATCACTCGCTGTCATTTTCAGATCTGTACTCTTCAACCCAAAAAAAACGTCACTGGCTTTAAGCACATGGACTGTGTCATCAAAGGTCGACCCTGTTGTATTGGGACTAAGGGCAGGTAGGTGGCAGTACTCATAAAGTAACACATACCTTATATATTAAGCGACAAGGGCTGCAAGTCTTAACCAGAATGCTCTGTCACTTTCAGGTGTGAAATTAGCACTCGGGAGTACTGCAAGTTCATGCATGGCTACTTCCATGAGGAGGCAACTCTCTGTTCTCAGGTACCAGAAGGGCAGTCAGAATGCAGCTGTTTGGTATACTCTTTTGATACTTGAACTTTCATGTTCTGTTCTGTAGGTCCATTGTCTAGATGAAGTGTGTGGACTGCTGCCCTTCCTCAATCCTCAGTATCCTGATCAGTTTTACCGACTCTGGCTCTCATTGTTCCTACATGCCGGGTGAGGTTTTCCCTGTCCACCCTAGTAGGTATGGGGAAGTGGAATGAATCCCCTTAGTACTTTTCCCTTATGACCCACTTGGGCAGCTGGGGTGAGGAGAAGGGGATATGATACCACTTGGTGGTGGAGGCACGTTGGGTGGCTACAGCTTTTGGCTGATGCTGTGCTGCTTTTCCTTCCTACAGGATTATCCACTGCCTGGTGTCTGTGGTCTTTCAGATGACTGTTCTTCGAGACCTGGAGAAATTGGCCGGTTGGTTGCGCATATCGATCATCTTCATTCTGAGTGGTATCACTGGAAACCTGGCGAGTGCATTGTTTCTCCCATTTCGGGCTGAGGTAAGGGAACTTCTCAATCCTTCCCCTTCTACTGCACTTGTTTCTGTATGCCCAACATTTTGAGGTGCAGGGCAGACAGACTAACAGATTTTTTTCCCCAAATAATTTATTTTTAGTGGGTTTAGTACTGCAACACTAATTGCTGCTAAACACCTCAACCAGTATTGCAAAAATTGACAGTTGTTCTGCATGTTGTAAACCAAACATTTCCTGTATTCGATTGTGCTCATTTTGTAATAATGTATTAGATGATTGTAAATAATAGTTATTAGCAAACATCCATCCATCCATTATCCAACCCGCTCTATCCTAACACAGGGTTACGGGGGTCTGCTGGAGCCAATCCCAGCCAACCCAGGGCTCAAGGCGGGAACAAATTCCTGGGCAGGGTGCCAGCCCACCACAGAGCGCACACACACACACACACACGGGACAATTTAGGATCGCCAATGCACCTAACCTGCATGTCTTTGGACTGTGGGAGGAAACTGGAGCACCCAGAGGAAACCCACGCAAACATGGGGAGAACATGCAAACTCCATGCAGGGAGGACCCGGGAAGCGAATCCAAGTCTCCTTACTGCGAGGTACTAGGCGCTACTACTGCGGTTTAGCAAACAACTTCTCTTTAAACCATGTGGGCACGTTCATGCAGCTGTAGACAAAATGCCTTCCACTCCGTTGTCTAGTCTTTTAATCTTGATGTTCTATTTCCATCTATGTATAACAGGATTACAAAACAAATATTAGAAATGTAGTGCATATATGGCTAATCCGCAGTACACGAGTCATGTGGAAAAAGTAAGTACACCCCACAATATATTTTTTTCCTTTTTTAAGATACAATATGTGGCCATTTCAAGAGTTGATGTTCATTTAAACAGAATCTATAGATACTAGTGATTTAATACAGCAAACATCATGCCACATTTGCATTTTGTATCCTATTCTATAATTAAATAAATGAATGCAAATAATGCATGTGGAAAAATTAAGTATACAAGTACATTTCTTCTTATATTAAATGTCAAAAATTAGAATTGGGTGCACCAGACCAGTTTTAGGTTTATCATTAGATTGGATCTTCTCTGAACCTGCTCTCTTAAAATTTAGTTTGGTTTGTTCTTTGTCATTAGTGTGTGCTATCACTATAATTAGATCAAAAGAGCTTTCTGAATCCTTCAGAAAAAAGGCTATACAGTGCATCCAGAAAGTATTCACAGCGCATCACTTTTTCCACATTTTGTTATTTTATAGCCTTATTCCAAAATTGATTAAATTCATTTTTTTCCTCAGAATTCTACACACAACACCCCATAATGACAACTTGAAAAAAGTTTACTTTAGGTTTTTGCAAATTTATTAAAAATAAAAAAACTGAGAAAGAACATGTACATAAGTATTCACAGCCTTTGCCATGAAGCTCAAAACTGAGCTCAAGTGCATCCTGTTTCCCCTGATCATCCTTGAGATGTTTCTGCAGCTTAATTGGAGTCCACCTGTGGTAACTTCAGTTGATTGGACCTGATTTCGAAAGGCACACACATGTCTATATAAGGTCCCACAGTTGACAGTTCATGTCAGAGCACACACCAAGCATGAAGTCAAAGGAATTGTCTGTAGACCTCCGAGACAGGATTGTCTCGAGGCACAAATCTGGGGAAGGTTATAGAAAAATTTCTGCTGCTTTGAAGGTCCTAATGAGCACAGTGGCCTCCATCATCCGTAAGTGGAAGAAGTTCGAAACCACAAGGACTCTTCCTAGAGCTGGCCGGCCATCTAAACTGAGCGATCGGGGGAGAAGGGCCTTAGTCAGGGAGGTGATCAAGAACCCAATGGTCACTCTGTCAGAGCTCCAGAGGTCCTCTGTGGAGAGAGGAGAACCTTCCAGAAGGACAACCATCTCTGCACCCAATCCACCAATCAGGCCGTATGGTAGAGTGGCCAGATGGAAGCCACTCCTTAGTAAAAGGCACATGGCAGCCCGCCTGGAGTTTGTCAAAAGGCACCTGAAGGACTCTCAGACCATGAGAAACAAAATTCTCTGGTCTGATGAGACAAAGATTGAACTCTTTGGTGTGAATGCCAGGCGCGCGTTTGGAGGAAACCAGGCACCGCTCATCACCAGGCCAATACCATCCCTACAGTGAAGCATGGTGGTGGCAGCATCATGCTGTGGGGATGTTTTTCAGGGGCAGGAACTGGAAGACTAGTCAGGATAAAGGGAAAGATGACTGCAGCAATGTACAGAGACATCCTGGATGAAAACCTCTTGACCTCAGACTTGGGCGACGGTTCACCTTTCAGCAGGACAACGACCCTAAGCACACAGCCAAGATATCAAAGAAGTGGCTTCAGGACAACTCTGTGAATGTCCTTGAGTGGCCCAGAGTTGAATCCGATTGAACATCTCTGGAGAGATCTTAAAATGGCTGTGCACCGACGCTTCCCATCCAACCTGATGGTGCTTGAGAGGTAGGTGTGCCAAGCTTGTGGCATCATATTCAAAAAGACTTGAGGCTGTAATTGCTGCCAAAGGTGCATCGACAAAGTATTGAGCAAAGGCTGAGAATACTTATGTTCATGTGATTTCTCAGTTTTTTTTACTTTGAATAAATTAGCAAAAACCTCAAGTAAACTTTTTTCATATTGTCATTATGGGGTGTTGTGTGTAGAATTCTGAGGAAAAAAATCAATTTAATCCATTTTGGAATAAGGCTGTAACATAACAAAATGTGGAAAAAGTGATGCGCTGTGAATACTTTCCGGATGCACTGTAGATGCCTATAAATTTGGAAAGGGATTTAAAAAGCTATCCAAAACATCCATCCGTCCATCCATTTTCTAACCCGCTGAATCCAAAACAAGGGTCACGGGGGGGTCTGCTGGAGCCAATCCCAGCCAACACAGGGCACAAGGCAAGGACCAACCAACCCACCGCAGGACAAACACAAACACACCCACACACCAAGCACACACTAGGGCCAGTTTAGAATCGCCAATCCACCCAACCTGTATGTCTTTGGATTGTGGGAGGAAACCGTAGCGCCTGGAGGAAACCCATGCAGACACGGGGAGAACATGCAAACTCCACGCAGGGAGGACCCGGGAAGCGAACCTGGGTCTACTAACTGCGAGGCAGCAGTGCTACCACTGCACCACCATGCCACCCGATATCCAAAACAATTGGAAGTAAATTACTCCACAGTACAAGTGGAGGTTTCAAGCAACTGCCAGCAAGTGCAGCCCAAAAGCAAAATGCAAGATGCTGAAAGAAGTCTCTAAGAAGCCCAGAATTTCATCACTGGAATCTCGGGTAGCAGTTGACACTGTTGATGTCAAAGTGCATGAACCTACCATTAGAAAGAGGCTTCACAAATTTGATCTACAAGGAAGGTGTGCCAGGAGGAAAATTTTGCTATTCAGAAAGAACATCAGGGCAGGACTAAAGTTTGTCCATGAACACCTAGGCAAAGACCAGGACTTTGTGAACAATGTGCTCTGGGCAGATGACCCAAATACAGTTATATGGCTACAGTACCTGAAGACATCCATCCAGCAGCCATACCACATACACATCAGAACAAATCACCCTGAAAGTGGACCTTGCAACATAACAACCTTAAACATACTAGTAAATCCATCAAGGAGCGGCTCAAAAGAAAGAAATGGAGGGTGCTGGAATGGCCAAGTGAAAACCCATATCAGAATCCCATTGAGATGCTGTCTGTGGGATTTGAAGTGGACTGTGCATATAAGACACCCCTCAAACATCACACAGTATTCTACATGGTGGGAAAACTTTTCTCCCAGTCGAAGTCAGAAAATTCTAGACAGTTACAGAAATGTCAACCTGATGAACAATACCAGTTGTTAGAGCCTAGGAGGGCACTTACCTTTTTCACAGGCAGAAATGGCATATCTGTTAATTTTTTTATGGAATAAATTATTGCAAACTCCATATCTTCCTTGGTTTTTGTTTCAATTACATTCCCTTTTATCTAAACATCCTGTTTAAATGAAGATCAAATCTTAATATGTCCACATATGTTAAGAAAAAAACACATACACACACACACAAACATTACATGGGGTGTACTTACTATTTCACAACACTGAAAGCCTTATGGATAACCAAAAGGTTTTATGCGGTTGTGTCCATGCACCAGAAGTAGACAAGTTGTGTCCACCTGCCACTTGCACGTCTGTTCTGGAAAACTTTCTGCTGATTGACAGCCTGTATTTTAATCCTGGTTTGTTCTGAAGCAGATGGGAAATGCAGGTAATCCAGTTTAAAGACATGTTGTTGGTACTAATGGGTAAAAGTAAGGGGTCTGGGGACATATGTTGGTGTCAGGTTTAAATTTGGTTAGCACTGCTGAAGTATCTGCGAAAACTATAGTATATAATGTTTAAGGTGTTTATGCCACAAATAAATCTTTACTTTTGTAATTTGTACATATTGTAATTGGCTTCAGCCTTCTAAAACAAGGGGTTCTTAAACTGTATAGTCCGGAGACCCAAAAAGAAAATTGGCACCACTACATGAGAATTATACCATAATGACAGCAAGAGCCATAAATAGTGCCTGAAATAGCTAAATTGGAAGAGCGTTAGACTGAATATCTAGAGATCCCTGGCTTGGTCCTTGGTTTCTGTCAGGATCAATAAAGTGTCCCTGTCTGTCTAAATAGACAAATAATTTCCATATAATATGTTTGTTTTAATTAAAGCAAATTTATCATGTGAATATTACTGAAAGAGAACAAACATTGTTATCCATGTGTCCATCCATCTTCATATACTGCTTATCCTAGGCAGGGTCATGAGGCAGCTGGAGCCTATCCCAGCAAACCAACCCTAACCCGGACAAGACGCCAATCCATCACAGGGCGCACACAAACGTTTACACACATACAGGCCAATTTAGCAATGTCAGTGCACCAAACCATCATGGCTTTGACTGTAGGAAGAAAACTGCCACACCTGGATGAAACCCACAGGGACCTGTAATCTCCATACTGAGAGTACCCAGGTTTATAAACCAATAATTATTTAAATTGGTAACCGATTCCTGAGGGTTATCATTGCATGTCTAAATACTTTGTGAATGTTTTAGAAAACCAAAAAGAAGTCAAGTCTTTACAACGGGTGCAGAGTGAAAAGGTGGTGATTTTTGAATGGCCACTTAACTTAGTCACATGATTCATGGTGCCAGATAAGGTGTAAAGTAGTCAAAAAATAACTGATCAATACATTTTATTTACCTTGTTTTAAATAAAGATTTTTTTAAATAACATCAGTTATTTAAATAAGATTTTTTAAATAACATTTTAATAAGAGGTCCACCAAATAATAGTATTATTTTAAAGAATGTTTTTTTATAAGAGATCCACCATTAACTATACATTATTCTAACTGAGTTTGCAAACAGTGCAACATATCTTGGTTTTCATTAAAGTGTAAAAAAAAAAAAAAAGTGGCACATTTAAATGTTTAAATTATTCAAAAGACAAAAAATGTATACAGTGTTCATATTTTCAAGGTTTAATGTTTTTTATATAGTCGCAAGTAGTAGTAGGGTGTTTGTACCATGTTAGACGTTATTAATGCAAAGAGAAGTCAAGTAAAATGACACCTTTTATTGGCTAACTGAACAGATTACAATATGTAAGAAAGCATGGAATTTCTCTTCTCGGTTTCATCCAGTAATAGACAGAAATAAAATAGACAGGTTAAAATTTACACAAAACAAATTCTAAAACGTTTACATCAGTTAAAGAAGAACAGATTTAATTTTTTTTGTTAAAACTAATTCTAGTAGTTTTGTAACTAAAATGGGCAGATGATGATATACAAGAAAAACTACTTGTGTAATTTATTTCGCTATTCCTTATTAAAAAGATGTATGGCACTGGAGGGAGAGGAATTTCTGGAGCGATTTTGTGTGGGTTCTCATAATGGTTAACCTACCTGATTTAGTGAAGTTAAGTTGTGTGTGTCATCTTAATACAGGAGAGAGGATACATTTTGTGAATATTGTGGCAAAGAGTCCTGTCTGCAAAGTTTAATAACATTGATCAAAATGTCTTAGTCTCAGCCTACTTCACCCTTTTTAATACTTTGTGGGATTCCTACAGTTCTCAGCTGTCCAACAAACATGTTCTTTACCCTACCAGAACATTGAAATTTATTGAACCACTTTAAAAGTAGTGTAAAGAGAGGGGATGCTTCCTTGTTGAGTCACGTTAAACCCGTTACAAAATCTTCTTTGAAACCTCCATTACATATTGTAACTGTGAACATGCGATAAGGCACCAACCAGTTTGCCATGGCCACTGACCGTGCATTTAGCATGAGGAAATCCACCTTAATAAAAGGATAAGTGTCTGCGTGACTGTCCGTATGTCTGACCAGTTTGCTATGTGCCTGTCATTCCAATAGATGGCACATCACAAATATTAACACTGCTTTTACAAATCCCAAATCAAATGGCATATAACAGAGACTTGTGCATTGCAAGGTGTACTTCAGACTTTAATGTTGAGGTCTACTTTGATTACTTAGACTTCAACTCTTCTTAGTTGGGTAGCACAGCTAGTATTAATTATATTTTTGTGCCATAGAAATGAAGCTCAGTGTGACATGCTAGTGTATAAAGCTGGATTTAGCAGGCTTTGAGTACTGAACAGATAAGAGATATTACACGCATATCTTGGCACATAAAGTTTGCAGAAGCCATACTTGGATGCTTGTATTTTTGTTTGATGGCATACCATCTGCCCTTTCCTCCCCTCCACCCAAACCCGTGGCATACTGTACCTGCCAAATGCTGGATTAGATGGCAAAGCACCTTTTGGGCCTAGGGTCATCTCTTTACATCCTGAAAGAATGTAATGCTGCCCAAATTAACCATCTGTGGTGGTGCTTCTGACTGTCAGTTTGTACAGAATTACTATGGCTCGGCATTCCTTAGGGCTTTCTGGAATCCAGAAGTTTACTTTCCATACACTTCCTTGCAAGGTGTAATAAATTTTGTGTACTGGGCAGCCATCCGTATACCACTGAACTCCACAGCAGATTAGATCCCACATAAATTACCACAGAGCTCCTTATAGTTGTGAAGAGGTTGAAAAGGCCGATGTGACAAGATATGATTGTGTCAGCCAGTGGTGTGCTATTGGAGAATTTTCTTTCCTCCCCTCATTATTGACCTTTGGCCAACTTCCTTTTTCTTTTTGAAAATGTCACTTGACTGTCTTCTGCCCAGACCAAGTCTTTGTCTGGAGACGAAGCGGCCTCTTTGACGCAATTGCCTGTCAATACAGAGAAAAACAGCAGGCTGAAATGCCAGGTTATCTGTGTTTGTGTCAGCCTGGTGTCTGGAGTAAAGGCATGTTCCCGATAAAACTTGGCAGCAGAGCCTATTCACGGATCATTGTTTTGTGATTTTTTTTTTTTTTGGACATGCACTCAATTAACTGACTGGCTTTTGATTTTATCCCCTGGTCTCACACTGGCATTTTTATGTTTGATCTGCTTTCAAACCCTCCCAATAATTGTTGACTATTCTTGACTTTCTCCTTTGCAGGTTGGCCCCGCTGGTTCCCAGTTTGGAATTCTTGCCTGTTTGTTTGTTGAGCTATTCCAAAGCTGGCAGATCCTCGAGCAACCCTGGACAGCCTTTTGTAAGCTACTGAGCGCAATGCTCATCCTGTTCTTGTGTGGTCTTCTGCCTTGGATTGATAACATTGCCCACATCTTCGGATTCCTCAGCGGCCTCCTTCTGTCCTTTGCATTTCTGCCGTATATCACCTTTGGCACGTCAGACAAGATGCGAAAACACGCCATGATAATCGTTTCGCTGCTAGCATTCTTAGGCCTTTTGGGTTCCCTCATTGCCTGGTTTTATGTCTATCCTATTAACTGGCACTGGCTAGAATACCTCACCTGCATCCCATTCACCAAAGATTTTTGCGAGAAATATGACCTTGACCATGTGGCACACTTGACTCCCTGAGGTAGCAGGCATCCTGATGTTTACCTCAGGCCTTGCCCTCCCTGGAAAAGCAGTCTCCTTGGTTGTGGCAAAAGGCTTGTAGAAAGGATTTGGTCTGCAGGGCACCATTTTAATGTGACTACCTGTTTTCCCCTAATTCACCTTACTCTCACCCATCACTATAGACTCACTGCCTAGTTACATTTCAGATTATTTTAGCTCATTTGCAATTATTTATTTTTGGCTTTTGTCTCCATAAGACAGAAAGAGATAAGGAAATAATGATCATTCAGAGGCTGTAAACTCAAAAATGCAGTGCCAACTTCAGGTTCTAGTTAGTCTACACCTGTACACTCCACTATTTGGAGATTCATGCATTTTATGAAGCAGGCCATCTGGAATTCTGTGTATTTTCTCAATATCTTTCATACTACTACTACTACAGAGGTTATTTTTGTTATGAGTTTGAATAAAATACTGTAACTGTGGCTTTGCGATTGTTCTTGCTTAACCAACAAGGGTATTACTGACACTAACCTGTTGTGTGGGTAGCTCACTATTCCAGAGCTTTGAGCAAAACATGAGGAAGGACTAGGCCCGTAAGGAGCCACTTTTGCTACCTCTGCAGTAATGTATTCGTTTTTAGGTGAAAATGGTCTCCATCCATACTAGAGTTTGCACGTTGTTGACAAAAAGTATCGTCGTCTACACTAAAACTGCATATGATATAGACATTCACTTACAGTGGGCATGCGTGCATCAGTGGAAAACTCCTTGGAGTGTTTCTTGTACCAAACAGCATTTGTACAACTAGCTCAATAGATAAAATAAATGCACGGGCGTGTGTCTAGAAGTTCATTTACTGCTGCTAAGTTATTTACAATCTAGTTTTCAAAAGGCTTTGAATTTAATGACGCCCGACAATGGGTTTTATTGAAAAACCGTAGAGACCAGCAAATTAATATGCCTTTTGTACACTTATGAGTACATTTAGACTGTACAAAAGGCAATTTAGATGCCTAGATGTAAGCGAGTTCTCTGTGTCCGCCATGTTGGAAATTGATCTTCTTCCATGAAGTGTGACCGATCAGGGAAATCGGAAGCTTTTCATGAGCAGGATCCAATCAGGGGAGGGCCGTGTAATAAACACGAACCAACAAGACACGATAGAGTCAACGTTTTCACTTGTCCAGTCAGAAAGGTCATGCCGTCATTCTCAAAAGTCTATGGCCCTGGAGCGCATTCTCAAAAGTATTTATTTTCGTCAGTTGAAAATACAGGTACAGTGTAAACGAAAGGTGTAGACATATGTGTTTTTGAGCCAACTGTAGGGTCTTAGTCCCTTAAAATCATCTTATCCTGTCACCTCAAAGAAATACTTGAGGGTTTCCTGGGAGAGGTAGATACCTGGCACTCACCTTAAACGTTCTTTTCAATAGCTTCATACTGGAGAGATGGTCTCCGCATCACCTGTGATTGGGGGGTTTGGGGATTGGAACGGTCACAACAACACAGACACTGTAAGAAATACAGATTTTATTGGTCTAAAAATTACAAAAAACGTTTTTTTTTTTTTTTTTGTTTTTTTTTTTATAAAATCCTCAAGTGGGTGTATGATATGCACTTTTTAAGCTTTCCATGCACTGTTAAGTGCTTTGCTGCCGCCCTGTCTAGCCCTCAATGGCAGTGTTTTATACGTAGATCCCACTTGCATGGTCAGCTTCTCACCACAGGAGGCCTCAGCATACACAAGGGGTCACTTAGACATTTTTTTTTCCTTTTTTAATGCTTCCTTCAGTCAATACAGTAGAGAACTACAAGAAGCAGACATGACAAAAAGCAAGTGTCCAAAGCCACCAGGGGCCTAGACCTCAGCACTGGAGAACTTGTGACGAGCACAGAGTAGCAACACAGAAAACACCTAGGGGCAGCTTAGCAGAAATCCAGTTGTCTCTTTAACAGCCACTATAGCGTCGCACAAAAGCATGCCCCCTCACTGCATACTGCATCTCAATGAATGTGAGGGGCCCCACAGTGACCTCTGAAGGACCCTGCACCTTGAAGCCCAATTTCTGATAGAAGGGTACAAGGAAGTCTTCACACATGAGGACTGCTCGACGCACATAGGGTAGGCTACGCAGGTACTGAAGGTAACGCCACATAAGGATGGAGCCCTTTCCTTGCTGACGAAACGTGCGATGAACTGCTAGGACGTGGATGTGGACAGTGGTCCCCTGTGGTTTGTGTAGGGTCAGTGCCTCCTAGAAGAAAGGGTAAAGAGTTTAAATCAGGAGGGCAGTGCTAGATCCCTTAGAATAAGGTCCTGTTTGAATTGGACAGTCCTTTGCAGCATGACCCATAATAAGAAAACAAAACAGATTGGACACACACCATTGACAGCTTCTCCTGATCCCACAGTGAGCCAATTATGAACGCCACCAGTCTTCCTTCCTCAAACCAGCCCAATGAAAGTTCTGCACAGACGCTCAGGAAGTGGCGCACCTCATCCAAGTGTAGCGGGCACTCCCCCGACACCAAGATGAAGGCTGTGGCAGCGAGATTAAAAGGCAGATGTTAAATCTTCAACCTGCTGAAGTTACCATGGATATAGAAACATTCAAACCCCTTTACTTTTTTTCATTGTGTTATGTTCCAGCCGTATGCTAAAGTCATTGAAATTATTTTTCCCCAAATCAAACACCACTCAATACCCTAAAACAACAAAGTGAAAACAGGATTATAGATTTTTTTTTTTCCATATTTATTCAAAATAAGCTAAAATATCCCACTGACAAGTGTTCAGACCCTTTGCTATGATACTTGAAATCTGGCTGAGGTGCATTCCACGCTATTGATCATCATAGAGATGTTTCTACACCTTGTATGGAGTCCACCTCTGGTCAGTTCAATTAACTGGAATGATTAGGGAAGGCAGACACCGCTCTATTTAAGTAAGGTCCAATAAATGAAATGTATATCAGCTTTTCTCACACCGGGGTTCCATAGAACCTTAGGGTTCCGTCAGAAATGTTAATGAATAGCAGTGGCAAATAAATAAAGTTGAACAGTGGGAGAAAATCATAAACCTTCTCTAAAAGTAATAAATTCGAGTTTGCGTTAGTTGTATTACCAGCCACTAGGATGCGTGGCAGTGCCATCCGTCCCTCACTTATGTCGCTTATGAGTTAACTGGTGCTGGTTAGTGCAAGCTGGTGCAAGCAGGAAACGTGAGAAGTTCAGTCAGTCTCTTATCAGTCCTATGTGTTTTCTAGCATGCGGGTATGTATTCACTCATTAATATGAATAGTTTGTATGCTTTCCCTTTCTCCCCGGGGTCTTGTTTAGAAAGCGGATGCCATCTCCTTCTTGATGTTTGTTTTAGACTGGCCTACCCCTACTATAAACCCTGAACTTAAAGTTTGTGGGGGTAAGGCCAGGTACATCAGGGTCCCTAATCTTAAAAATTTACAGTAGGTGCCTAACCTTAAAACAGTGTAAGGGTGTCTAATCTTAAAAACAAGTGGCGTCTGCTTTTTGAACAAGACCCTCTCCCCATTTTTCAGTGTGTTCCTTTTGTTTGCTTTTATTTAGGCCGTGTTTTTAAATTACTCGAACAACAGTTTGAGTATTCGAACTTAAAAATTGGCGTTTTTTTAAATACAGTTCGAGCTAAAAAGCATGTGTTTTAAAAGTGCTCGAGCAGGGGTTCAAACACGATGTTCACGCACCGAATTGTGAGGTGGTGCTGCTAAAGCACATATGAAACTTAACCTTATAAATTCTTTACTCTCTGAACATAACCCCAAAAGTGTATTTATCCGACCATGGTTTTTCGCAGTTTTTTCCTTATTATTCTAGCTATGTTATAGTAATCAGTGGTAATTTTTATGTTGATGTATGAAAATAGTTAAACTATTAACAATAAGTATTGCAAAGTTACTAACTTGTTACTTTGACGTTATGTTGACCAAGTCAGACGCAGTTAGACGCACATCATGTCATGCACACGCTGTTTTTGAATTTCATTGTTCGATCAAGTGTTCGAGTGTATTGAATTTCTGTTCGAATACATTTCATTCGAACAGCTAGTGCACTTTAAAAACATGGCCTGCTTTAGTTTTATTAGTCTGTTTTATTTATCATCTTTTTATTTTTTTTATTTTATAGAAATTTCTAACCGTAAAAATGTAGCATAGGTTTCACACTAGCAAAGTACATTTTATTAATCTTATGTTTCAAGAATAACATTTCTTTGGGACATACATTTGTTTAGTATAAAAATTGCAAATAGACTATTAAGTACAGCACTTATTATTTTTATACCAGTAACGGCGGACTGCACGATAACATACAGTGAATACATTTGACTTGAGCATTCCTAGTTTTCTCTGTACGTTGAGCATTCGTTTGCTGAGATGTTGATGCACTTGTTGCGTCCTGAGCAACTTTTCTTTTCTCCACCCTTCTCTTCTTTGGTCTGCATCTTTTTGCATTAAAACTGATTAAGTCAGTGTTTGTGTTGCAATTACTTAGTACATTTTCTTTAATTTTTCACTTGATCTGACACGTAAGTCTTCAATCTGGCTCAAGAATGATTTAAGATATGAAGAGGTAGGAGAAGTGACAGCGAAGGTGGTAGGGAATGAGAACGGCGCCTGTACGCATGTGCCGCACGGCCGCTGAGAGTTTATTCTACAGTAAAATAAAAAGAGGAATAACCTTGCACCCAGGGACGGACTGGCCATTAGGGCATTTGGGCACTGCCCAGTGGGCTGCGGACTCTGGTCTGGTCATTGGCTGGCCATTTCATGAAATAAATTTTATGTACTGGTTACTGTTTGACATTAAAATTAATTTTCTAAACTACTAAACATTATCTGTCCGGTACTGCGCTTTATATAGTCCTATATAATATACCGTATTACGTCATCAAGTTGTTTTAGTGGTCAGTACACAACGTTGCAGTGAAAAATTTAGTCAAAACTGCCTTTTGCCGATTTCTGTTTCGATACTGCTGCATTTCGGTTAGCATCTACATTATTGCAGTTTATTTTATCTCATATCTAGTATTTAAATTGTTTGTAACTAATAATTAGTTTACATTATGTATTATGCACCATCCAAGCCTACTAGGGTACTGGCTCTTGGACATGACATTGACATTTGACATGTACTCTAATAACGTGTAAGCGGTGTTACTAAATTTTTATTTTTCATTAAATTTTATGTCTTAGCATGTCGTCAAGTTTTAAGTTGTGTCTAAACAACAGTGTGCAGATTAGGTTTGGCAACAGTTTAGATAGAGTTCATATCATAGGCTCATAGCAAGTAGCGAGCCGCGTACTCATCACAAATTTTAAGAAAATTACAATGAATAATGGGCTGAGGGGGTTAACCTCATCACCTCACTCATTGAAGGATGCCCGGGCCGGTTTTGAGACCCATTTCGCTCCTGCTTGAGGGTCAATCATCACCCTGAAAGCGTATAGTAGACGTCGTGTAGCATATGTGTACCAAATTTCAGGTCAAATGGTTTGTGAACTACAAGTGATTTAAAATCCTGGAGAGACAAACGAACAGCCACAGTAGTGTATTATATATAAAGATTATATTATACATGTTTTCCTTATGATCTTTAAATTTATAAATAAAAAAAAAAATACTAATAATTATTATGTAGGTGTTGCCTAGAACATGAATATTATTTCAAGGGTTCTGCAAGGCCAAAATGGTTGAGAAACGCTGGTGTATATCATAGCAAAAACCAAGACAGGAGGTCAAAGGAATTGCCTGCAGATCTTGGTGACAGGATTGTGTTGAGGCTGGGGAAGGCTACCAAGAAAAAAAAACCTCTGTAGCATTGAATGTTCCCAAAAGCACAAAGCCCCCCCATAATTCATAAATGGAAGAAGTCTAAAGCAATGATGACTTATCCTAGAGATGGCAACCTGACCAAACTCACCAATTAGGAGAGAAGGGTCTTGGTAAAAGAGGTGACCAAGAATCCAAGTGAACTTGTGTGGCGATGGGAGAAACTTGCAGAAGGACAACCATCATTGCAACACTCCACCGGGGCTTTATGACTGGGTGGCCAGACAGAAGCCGCTTCTCATTAAAGGACACATGGAAGCCCACTTGGAGTTTGCAAACAGGCGCCTACACTTTTAAAAATAACGTCTCCAGAGTGGTTCTTGACACTCCTTTATTTTTGGTTCCCTAAAGAACCATCCACATTAAGGTTCCAGGAAGAATCTTTATTTAAATATGTAACAGAAGAAGACACTGATATATATATATATATATATATATATATATATATATATATATATATATATAGTGCTTTTCAAGACACTCAAAGCACTTTACATAGAGAGAGTGGATCCATTTCCATGACCACCAATGTCCAGCATCCACCATAAATAGATGGGAACAGATTTGTGAAAAGCCAATGGGTTGTTGATTTTAAAAGGACTTTTGATAACACAGGCTCAGTTCAAGGTTTCTTGACCTGTTGTATCCTTCATAGGTCACCTACTCTCTTAAAAATAACGGTGCCATAGGGAAACCATTTTCAGTTTCAAAAAGACCATTCTACAGGAAGGATCTGGGAGGACCCTTTATTTACTGAGATCTGTCACTGGCTCCATAAACTAAATAACCATGAATAAATGGTAACAGATTTGTGAAATATCAGTGGCTCATGATTTCAAAAGGACTCTAACTGCATACAATACAGGCAGTCCCCGGGTTATGTACGAGATAGGGACTGTAGGTTTGTACTTAAGCTGAATTTGTATGTAAGTCGGAACAGGTACATTATATTTAATAAATGCTGTTGTTGACCGACTGTAACCAAGTGCTCTGCCAATGAATGATGGTGTTTCACTTCTTTCTGACTTTTTTATTATTTCTACTTTATTTTCAATTGTGATGGTTTTTCTTTTCTTTACTATATCACCAGCACTTGCATCAGATTTGTGATTCAGAGACATTCTTGAAGGGTGAAGACAAACGGTTAAGATGAGCTCTTCTGCACAGCACTGTACACGCTATCACAGCAGGAAGGCACCTGTCGTCAACACGACTGATGTATAGGGTGGGCCAGATCTAATTATGCCGTTTTCATTACGCTATAACTTATTCAGTTTATTACGTAGAAAATCACCCGAAAAATCCCGGACCATAGAGAAGTGTGCGAACTGAAGACATGAAGAATCGTCTTTGCGCCGAAGTGGAATCGTCCCCGCATAAATCAAAGTCATCCAGACGATCTGGATCTGCATAATTAGATCTGGACCATCCTGTACTGACAAGAGACAACTTCCAGCTATGAGCGTAACAGTACAAGCAGGCTTGCTATTGAGAATGAATGGGGGCGGCGACGGGCGGTTCATCACCAGCCCACCTCACAGTCACCTCCACTACATGCTGCCTGCGTCTGCAACACCACCGCCCCCATTCAACACGCAGCCATCCGAGGCACACTACAATGCAACCCCCCGCCGCCCCGTTCGCCCTCAGTGGCCTCCGTTCAGCCACAACCGGGTCACCACTTGCAGCATTACCAGCCGCCCACCTAGAATGAATGGGGCAGCCGTGTGTGGTGGGCAGGCAGTGAAACCGCTTGCCGCCGGGAGCCGGCCTAGGGACACTGCACTGCGGGAGCAACGACATCGCCCCTCTCAAGCCTCCGTCCAGCCACCGCTTGCAGTGTCTCCAGACTGAAGATGACGGAGCGGCGGTTACTGAAGGCGCATGCGTCGCAGCTGCGGCCCCGTTCGTATGTCCGTAACTTGGGGACTACCTGTACTTCTGACTAAGTTCAGGTTTTCTTAATCTGTTTGTGTCCTGTTAAGTAGCCAACCATACAGCAAAGATTTCAGGTTTCGTCTGCATGCTGGGAAGTTTTTCAAAGCACAAAGAACCAACTTCATATGTAAAGAGCCCTTCCCAAAATGAAACGGTTCTTTGTCAAGCAATGGAGCTACAAAGAGCCACACAACCAGTAAAGAACCGCGATCAAACCATTAGTATACTAGACAATAAAGATTTCTGCTTTCTCCACATATTAACTCTTTCAGGGTGGGTGTTGACTTATGTTGACACAGAGGGTTGAGGCAGATGTCCACATTAGTCAACATCCAGGGCTGAGGGCAGTAATCAGATGTAAATGCTGGCAAAACCCACTGTTGCGTTTATACCTCGCCTTCACTTACTTTTATTCTATGTTAATTAGTGTTGCCTAATTTTACTTTTTATATATTTTTTTCTCTTTCTTCATCCTGTAAAGCACTTTGAGATACATTATTTGTATGAAAATGTGCAATAGAAATAAATATTGCTTTTGTGTCAAGTGTTGTTTGATGTGGGAAAAAATCCATTTAAATGATTTTTACTTCAGGCTGTAACATGAAAAACTGTGAAAACTTTCTGAATTTTCCACATGTCTGTGTGGGCAGTACATGCCCAATTACTTTAACAGAAGGCATAAAATGCAAAGGTTGGAGGATGTCTTATTCCACATATCGTCTTTTACTAGTGGCTCATCATACTAACAGACGCTGGCTAACTTGAAATATTTTGGGCTACCGCAGAGGAAAGTGGTGGTCATGCCTCAAATATCAGACATTCATTGCCCCCTTTCTGTTCCAGTTTTGAGTCCAGCTCAGGTCCATCTTACCAGCATCACTGGCCCCGGGGCAAAGTAGTGCGCTGGGGCCCATGTCTTGACAGCAAAACAGAACATACATATGCATCAGAAATATTGTGGGCCCCCAGCCAGTGTCCATAAGTTAAGACAGCCCTGAAAATCTCATGAACCTGTGCTGCACAAACATCTAGCAAGTCTTTTGCCTAAATGGTTGGTTATTAACTCTATTGGATTAGTGTCCATGCGGATACTGCTACCTTCCCCAGCATTCCCCGGACATCTTCACATATTTCAAGCACCTAGAATCAATGAACTGGCACCTCTGAGCAATAGAGGGCTTGTCAACATTAGCTTGTTAGAAATGCACTCAAATTATCAATACTAGTGCTAGAGTGGCTCTTCATAGTGATGTAATAGCAGAACCGTTTTTGTTTCCCAAAAGACTCATCCACATGAAGGCTCCAGAAAGAAATTTAATTTATTTAGATCTGCATCAGGCTTCATACAGTAAATAACCATGACTAGATAGTAACAGATTTGTGAAATGCCAATGGGTCATGAATGGGAAGGACTCTCGTTGAATACAATGACACCGATTAAGTTCAGGTTTTCATAATCATAGTGTTCTGCTAGGTAGCATCCCATACATTAAAGAATTTATTTTTCTATGTATTAGGAAGTATTTCAAAGCACAAAGAACCAACTTAATTTGCAAGGAACCCTTAAATGGTGCTCACTCAAGCAATGGTTCCATGAGGAACCAAATAACTCAGTAAAGCACCATAAAAGAACCAGCATTTTTCAAAGTTTTAGTGGCTGAGCTACAGTACGTTCTCACATCCCCACTACCTGTTTTATTTTATTTTATTTTTTACCCGAATCGCCAGTGACCACTATCCCAATAACCACTTTCTGAACTGGTTCAATTGCACGGGAAGAGCCCACCGAAACACACCTCACTCCATCCTTTCATCCTCTTACCTTCCCTCTCGATCTCGAAGACACTGATGGCATCTTCAGGTGTTAGGCAGCGGAATTCGCTGGCCGGTAGGGTGTGGCGCCTCTGGTGGCCAGGGGAAGCTATTGGCTTGAAGACAGGCAAAGCGCTGAGTACCGACATGTCGGCTGGACTCGGACGGCGATCCTTCTGGGCTCGTGTGTCCGTGCCGTGGCTTTATGTTCCTGCGGAGGAGCGCGAGATGGCATCAGGTGCGCGGAGCTCTCATTTGCATTTAATTACTATGCTTGGCACCCCATCATTACACACACACACACACACTCACTCACACGCACACACAAAAGCTTTTTCTCCGCTTGAACTCTCTAGTCTGTGATTATTGTCCACTCTCGCATGCAGCCAGGAAGCGATGTGGGCGTCTATTTGCAAGTAAGGCGCTATATCGCCGGTCTCGCACATCATTCACGTCAGAGATACACGTCAGTGCCATTTGCGTCAAGCAGTTAAAAAAAAATAAAATATAACGCACTTAGTATTTGAGGGCACGAGAGGTGAACATTTGTGAAAAACTTCCCATGATAATGGATTCGAAAAGAGCAATACACTACAAATGGAATAGAATTTGCCCTCGCTTTGCCCAAGCCTTAATAATCCCGAAATTAAATCTGTCAGGGAGTGATGTGTCCTCCCAGGGCACAACCTGGTCACCTCAAACATATTAATTAACTTGCTAATGTCAGTGGTACAATCGCTCTGAAATCCACAAACCACGTGTCAGATCAAATGCGTGACCATCTGGTGGCATACATCCCAGTAGACAAACAAGCTCTCGCACTAAGGCTTCGTGAGCGGGCGACACCGTGGCGCAGAAGGTAGCGCTGGTGGGTTCACAGTGCCGGGGCTTTTCGTGTAAAGTTTGCACGTTCATCCCGTGCTGAGTGGTGTTTTCTGTCACAGTCGTGCAGGTTCATTTTAGTGGCAATTCCTATGGCAGAGTGCGAGAGCGCAGTCTTAAAAAACAAAGCCAAAGCGGTTATTAATAGCGGTGACATGGGGGAACCGTTTTTGGTTCCACCCAAAAAAATCACATCAGAAAGAACCCTTCATTTATTTGGATAAGTTAAAGCTTTCTTAAATACACGAAAACAGATGTTTGAAATACCAATGTGTCCCCGGTTTTTAAAAGGACTTTTGCTTCACACAACAGAGGGTGAGCTCAGGTTTTCTTCACCTAAGGTAGCTTACTTGACATTAAACATTTCTGTTTTGTCCGCAGGGCGCACGCGCACACACACTAGAATCTGTCTTTGGACTGTAAGAGGAAACCGGAGCACCAGGAGGAAACCCAGGCAGACACGCGGAGAATATGAAACTCCACACAGGGAGGAACCGGGAAGGCCTATATATATATATATATATATATATATATATATATATATATATATATATATATATATATATATATATATATATATATATACTAGCAGAATACCGCGCTTCGCAGCGGAGAAGTTGTGTGTTAAAGAAGTTATGAAAAAGAAAAGGAAACATTTTAAAAATAACGTAACATGATTGTTAATGTAATTGTTTTGTCATTGATATGAGTGTTGTTCTCATATCTATCTATATATATATATCTATATATCTATATATATATCTATATATATATATGTAACAGGTAGAAGAAGCAAAATACCCGCGCTTGGCAGCGGAGAAGTAAAAAGAAAAGGAAACATTTTAATAATAACGTAACATGATTGACAATGTAAATTTTACTATCAATGTAAATGCAATTGTTTATGAACAGTCAGTGAGGGCTTTGCCTTTTATTAGTATATATATATATATACACACCAAATGATTACTTAAACGGTGGCACGGGGGCGCCCGGGGTTTATTTCCCGCATTGTGCCCTGTGCTGGCTGTGATTGGCTCCAGCAGACCCCCGTGACCCTGTAGTTAGGATATAGCGGGTGAGATAATGGATGAATGGATGGATGGATGGAAATGGAGTAGAAATAATAGAGAAAAGAAGTGTATTACAATATCTTTTTACAAACATTCCGTGCTTTAATATAGAAACATTGTGAATACAGTATGGCAATACACCAACTCCATTTGCACAATGAAACAATTGACGCTGCAACATTGCTTGGATGTAAATGTAAAGACGCGTATGTGTTTGTATGTTTTTTCTTATTTTAAACCATTAATTATATTATATTTTATTTGAAGATACACTCTTACAAATAAAAGTGCCAAAGTGGTTCGTCAGAGCGTTGCTATAGGGAAACCATTTTTGGTTCCCAAAATAACCATCAAACGAAGCTTCCAGAAAGAACCGTTTATTTATTTGGACCTGTAAAAGGCGCCGATGAATAAATAATAACCAATGTGTGAAATACTAATGGGTTTGTGATTTTAAAAGGACATGCTCAATAACGCTTCATTTGTCTTGGTAGCCTGATATGTCCTCATAAAAACCATCCATCCATCCATTTTCTAACCCGCTGAATCCAAATAGGGTCACGGGGGTCTGCCGGAGCCAATCCCAGCCAACACAGGGCACAAGGCAGGAACCAATCCTGGGCAGGGTGCCAACCCACCACAGGACACACACAAACACACCCACACACCAAGGCCAATTTAGAATCGCCAATCCACCTAACCTGCATGTCTTTGGATTGTGGGAGGAAACCGGAGCGCCCGGAGGAAACCCACACAGACACGGGGAGAACATGCAAACTCCACGCAGGGAGGACCCGGGAAGCGAATGGTTTTACGGGGAGCCATACAACCCAGTAAAGTGCTTTTTTTTTACTTTTAAGAGTTTGGATAAAATGCATTACCTGAAGACGATCAGATATCCACCTTAAATGAGTGTTCCCATCAATCTGTATTTTTGTAATGCATTAACCGGATGCGTTTTTAGGGTGGGGTAGCCCTGTATGTCCCGCAACAACAGCAGCCGAAGTCACATCCCCTGGAGGACCGAAGTGTATTTGCAGTTTTCGTGATCTCCAGTTCTTCGGGTTCGCTGGTCTCCCCAACACCACAAGGACCAAAGCGCTGCATCCCTGAAGTGTGTGTGAGCGGCTGTACGTGTGGGTTTGTTACACAGTAAAACTGCCCCATATACAAATGCAGTAAATGAATCGTACACTCTTAAAAATACTGCTTCTTAATTTAATGGCACTTTACTGGGTGGCGTGGTTCCCGCTGCCTGACACCATTTGGTTTCTTTGCGTGTGAAGTTGGTTCTTTGAGCTTTGGAAAGGTTCCTAATATGTGGACGAAACGGACACCTTTAATGTATGTCTCTCTGTCATATATAAAAAATCTTAGGATGAGACGAGACATTTTCAGAGAGATAATTTGAAGTCCTGCGAGGCGAGACTTAAGTGCCAAGAGATAAATTGAAAACCTAGCAGGTCCAAGCTGGGTCGGAAATAAAAGACAAAGAGTAGAAGACAAAGTAGAATGTCATAAAGAAGTTCAAAAACGGTGGCGCCATACACATGCAGAGCAGGTTAGAGGTTATGAAACTAAGTTAAAAAATTCGAAAGTCTCAAAAAACTGTTAGTAAAGATCGCATTAGCACAAACAAACGGAAATTATTACTCCGTGAAATAACGGAACAGTGAAAAGAAATCGAATATATGGACATAGGTGATACGACTAAAGTATGTTGATATTGTTCACCTTTAAAGTTTATGTGGTAGACTTGTAGATCATCAAATTCGTGTTGCCATCAGGGAAAAGTAGTGTTTCTTCCCAATGAAGTATGGAGGAATATTTCGGACAAAATGAAATAAATAAATAAATGCGTAAATAAATAAAAGTACTGTGAAATGTGAGCATAAATAAATAAATGTGTCATGAAATGACAGCCTTAATAAATAAATATGTCATGAAATGAGAGCATAAATAAATAAATGTGTCACGAAATATGTTTTTCGTTGCTTATTTATTTATTTCATTTTGTCCGTAACATTCCTGCAAACCGTCATGAAATACGGCTTGAAATAAAACTGTCACTTTCACTCGTCAAAGTTGAGAGGGTGGGCTCTAACACGCCCTCTAGTTACTGATTGGTGAATCGATAGCACAAGAATTAATTAGAAAAATGCTTACTACTGCCGATGAAATGGATTCTGCCGAAGATATTACGTATTTCAGAGAGAATTGAAGATTTATCGGAAGAAATTACAATGTTGGCGGCCCTTTTAGACTCCGATATAGATGAAACTGTTTTTGAAATTATCGAAGAACAGGTGGAACGGACTCTACTACACTCCAGTTCAGGTGATGCAGTTCCCTGCTCTGGACGTCCATCCTTGACATTCCAGCTGAGTCAATAGAACATCTTCTGTTATGCGGTTTAAAAGTACAACAGATTGCAGATCTGTATGATGTATCAGAGAAGACGATCACAAGACGAATGAGCCAGTTTGATATACGGTAAGCTACAACGGCTGTACTGTATTAGTTTAGGTACTTTGACATGGAATGCCCAAAGCAGCTCCACCTAATATTTTAAACTGAACAACTTTACCACTGATCAGAGCTGTACAGTTGTTTGAAAAAGTAGCTGCGAATATGCAACTGACTTTCTACTCGTAAAACAAGGGTCAAATACTCAGTTCTAAAAGGGCCGCCAACATTGTAATTTCTTCCGATAAATCTTCAATTCTCTCTCTGAAATACGTAATATCTTCGGCAGAATCCATTTCATCGGCAGTAGTAAGCATTTTTCTAATTAATTCTTGTGCTATCGATTCACCAATCAGTAACTAGAGAGCGTGTTAGAGCCCACCCTCTCAACTTTGATGAGTGAAACTGACAGTTTTATTTCAAGCCGTATTTCATGACGGTTTGCAGGAATGTTACGGACAAAATGAAATAAAAAAATAAGCAACGAAAAACATATTTCGTGACACATTTATTTATTTATGCTCTCATTTCATGACATATTTATTTATTAAGGCTGTCATTTCATGACACATTTATTTATTTATGCTCACATTTCACAGTACTTTTATTTATTTACGCATTTATTTATTTATTTCATTTTGTCCGAAATATTCCTCCATAATGAAGAGGAGTATCAGCGAGAAATAAAAGATTTGTTGTTTGGTGAAAGTATAATCCACAAACGCTACAAGCAAAATATTCGAATCTACAATAATCTGTTCTTGTTCGCAACATTCAGTGCTCAAAACGTAGATTTACACGATTCAGGACTATAAACTATGAGAATCTGTGGTCCCGCAACAATTAATGCTACGACAAGTTTAATTTCAAAGAAACCAAAGTTAGGTCAGGTTTATATTTATGATCACGGAGAAGCGATGCAACATGGAATCGAAAGAGTTAAACGATCAGACATATTAGAAACTCTACAGCCAATAATGGATAGAAATCCATATGGCACTTTACACGAAATTTATCAGAAAACCAAGGACAAATACGTTTTCTTGGATTTCTATATGAATCCGAAAGATCACGCTGGCATATATAATAAACCAACATGTGACGAATTGACAGCGATAATAGTTTCCAAAGACGGAGAAATCAAAGACAAAGTTGATATCCATGTTTATCCAAAAGCACAACACGATTCGTCGCAGATCCGGGAGATGAGGAGCATGTAGGGCCAGCAAGGGGTTGGAGAGCAAAGCGAGCAGGGGGCAGAGCCCCCTAGTGTGTGTGAATTAACAGATCAAGAAAACCTGAACTGAGCCTGCCTTATTGTATGAAGCAAGACTGCTTTAAAGATCACAGATCCAAAAACGTGTCATCATGTATTCGTGTTTACTTATAGGATCTGCAACAGATCTAAATAAATAAAAATTCTTTCCGGACCTTTGTGGTTGTTTCTTTTGGGAATCAAATGGTCCCCCGATGCACCGCTCTGAAGACTTTTATTTTAAAGAGTGTAGTCTGCTAAACTTCGGTTATGTTTTATTTGAAACTTTGATTCTTTAAAAAAGTATATGGCTTAGTGCCCATCATTGAGACCAGAGAGAGTCTGGGATAGACACCGGATAAACTGTGACATAACATGAATGGATGGATAATGGAATTGTCAGATCAAAATACGTTTTAATTTTAATTTAAAAAAATGAACAGTGATTTAAACTTTATAAGCATTCCGAGAACAAGATCACGAAATCTATCATGTGAATGATTTAATCTATTTAATGAATCGGCTTATGCCATAAACTAACTTCTAATATGTGTCCATCTATCCATCCATTATCCAACCCGCTATATCCTAACTACAGGGTCACGGGGTCTGCTGGAGCCAATCCCAGCCAACACGGGGCACAAGACAGGAAGCAAACACCGAGCAGGGCGCCAGCCCACCGCAGGGCACGTGCACACACACCAAGCACACACTAGGACCAATTTAGAATCACCAATCCACCTAACCTGCATGTCTTTGGACTGTGGGAGGAAACCGGAGTTCCCGGAGAAAACCCACGCAGACACAGGGAGAACATGCAAACTCCACGCAGGGAGGACCCGGAAAGCGAACCCAGCACTATACCACTGCGCCACCGTGCCGCCCTCTAATGTGTGTACCAACTTAAATAATACATTTGGGTGTATATTCGTGTTACATAAGTAAAAAGAACCCCATCAAAAATGTATTTAGTTTGCTAACTGACACTTGATCTTTTAGATTGGCAAACTCCAAATTGACACAGAGGTAATTCCATTCCGATATGTATACCAGTTCAGGTTCCGGAGCCAATCCTGAAAACAGTGAATCCTGTTTTATTGGGCGCTTGTCTTGTAAATTCCAGTCGCGTCAAATCTACTAGCAACATTTGGTCTATCTATGCCATTCTAAAAACATCTGATCATCCCGCTCCCAGCTGATCCAAAAGCTAAAGTATGGCACAGAATTCGATAGCCCCCGACTAGCACAAGTCCGTTATGCCCTAGGCAGTGCTGCCTTGGCGCAACATTGGCACAATTATTTATTGCTGGGACTATGTTGAGGAATTTAATCTGTCAAACCGTTCAAATTATCCCGCGGGGCCGCCTGCTTCATAAAAAAAATGCCAAATTCTAAACTGCTTAACATGTCGCTGTTAATACGGCTCGTGATTTCTTGTCGATCTGATCAATCAGTCTGACAATGGGTAGGATAAACCTCTCTGCGTGTCTGTTTGATCAGAGTGACTTATTTGAGCATCAGGAAAACTCTCCAGGAGGACTGGACGCCCATGACACTCATGCCGTGAAACACGTCTAAAATCGCTTAGAAGAATGGCCATCCGGTGGCGAAACCGTACACAGCTGGATAGGAAAAAAAAAAATAGAATGAAGTCCAAACGAATTACCTGAGAGCGAAGGGGAAACTCAATTGAATCGTTAGACACCGATGGTCAGAGAAGAAAACGATCTCACGCCATATAGGCTATAGGATTCTAATAATAAATCCAGCGAGCCTTCGAGGTCAGTAGCGCTTTCTCTTGTCCCGATCGCGAGTGTCTTTCTTGTCTTTATACACTTCGAACAGCCCTGCAGGTGGGTCACGTGGGGGCAGAATTTAGCAAATCCCCCGAAGAAGGTTGTGATGTTTTAAGAAGCTCATCAGCGCACAACGTTATCAACCGTGTGCATCAGGCAACAACTGCGGATGCGCGCCGCACGGAGGAGACGAAACGCGAGCCGGCCTGTTTAAAAGCAAAGAGCGACTGGCGAACTTAAAAGAGGCCGGGGAAAGCCTGTGAGCTTGTAGATCGCACCTTCTTGGGAAGCGCATGTACTTATTTTAATGATTGGCTGGAGTCTAGCATTTGCGCTAATGAAGCTGACTAATCCACACTTTCCTGGCAGCTGAAACTTGCAGTAACTTAGACACGGAAGAACATGCAGACTCCATACACGTATAGAGCAGGTGTGCGATTTGGACCAAGTAGTATGGAGCCTTGGTGGCTAAGCACAGCCGTTTTACAGCTTCAGGAGCCTGAGATCGCGTTTCGATGTCCACAGGGTATTCCGCATTGCCCTCTGTGAACGACTGTCGCCCCAGATAGCGAGATCGGCTGTGTGCCCTTGCGAACATTAAAACTGTTTAAAAGGTAATAGATAATTGTTGACATGAAATTGCGCTCCAGTCCAAATAATTAGCACTCGGAACTACCATCCCAACTCCGGAACTGATATGAAATAACTTTTTGAGCAGAATGTGTCGCTCACAAACCAATTCCTAGCAGTAATGGAAGTCTTTAGTCTGTCCGGCTATGTAGTGATTGAGCCAGTTCTATCATATTTCTCAGCCTAATATTTCTCAAATTATTTTATACTGCAATTTGCCCCACTAGAGCTAATCCTGCCATCGGAATCAAGATTTATTGCATCATAAATGGATTTCAAAATAACTTAATCACTTAATGTTTAGTTTCTAAGTTCGAACATCTTCGTGTAAAGCATTATCATTTAATCTTGACGGATTTGTGAACTCTAATAACCCATCAGCAAATCGCAAGCAGCTCGTTTTTGGAAAGCAACCATTCGCAGAACGCACACGCTCAGTACAGTTACTTTTAATGAACCCAGGGTTTTGGGGATGGGGGGAAAACCGAAGCATCCACAGAAAATGAAGACACGCACTCTGAGCCAGCGCCACATAAATAAGAACGGCCATGCAAAAGAGATGGAGTCCCTGGAGCAGTGAAAGCAGCACCGCCATGCTGCCCTCTACTGTTTGCTCATTCCATCAGCAGTTTATTTTGCGAACCAGCTTACTATGCAGAGTAGAATAGTGGTGTGTGCCTCATTTGTACTCAAAAATAAGAATAAAGTTATAACGTAAAAAGTCACTGCGTAGGGAACGCCGAAGGAATGCAATAAAAGTTTAAAGTATGCGCTTACACACACTTGAAAATACTAGTTCTTTAATGGTACTTTATGGCTCCCCACTCTCTGAAGTGCTTTGAGTAGTGAGAACCCACTATATAAACGGAGAGCCATATAAACTTGTTATTATGATCAATATTCCCTTTTTGATAATGCAACTGAGAACCATATTCATGCCTTTGTCACCTCGCGACTTGATTATGGTAATATGCTGTTGTTTGGTGTCTCTGCTCACAGCCTAACCACCCTGCAATATGTGTAAAATTCATCAGCTAGGGTCGACAGATGTTTAAAACCTTGGGAGCACGTTACTGCTAAACTGTACTTCAAAAACTACATTGGCTACCTGTCCTTTTTCATATCTATCTATATATATAATTCACTAAGACAACCATGGAAAGCACGCCGGAAGGGGCGTGGATTCACTAAGCCGCCGACAAGTAAGACACCTATGGCGCACGCAGGAAGGAGCCACGCCCACCAACTCCAAGACCTTTGGATACAAGGACAACTCGCAGAGCCGCGACGACACAGAAAAAATAGCGTCATTTATATTCGTCTGTCGTAGGGGCCACATGCACACCTCCGAGCCACGTTGACTGTTCATAGAGGCATGTTTCTCGCAGAGGTGAATCGCCATATGCAGCATGTAAAACGGTTTGCGAGGGGTATCTCAAGGGATTCTTGAAACAATTCTTTACAACTGAGGTTAAAATACAATGAAGTAAGCAGTCTTTAAAAACCGAGTTTTTGGTTACGACACACGACCGCGTGCACCATAGCAAACTGTTTTACACGCCACATACAGCAATTCACATCTGCGACAAACATGCGTCTTCTTAGATGCTCCTGCAGGAACACGAAAAGTCTACATGAGTCACAGGTGCATCTGGATCTGTGGCGTAAACGTTTATATATAAGACCAGCCAACCAGTGGCATACCATACGCCACATAATCAGGCTGGTTTTTTAATTATTTTTAAGCACAGGGAGAAAATTAACATTTGAAAAATCGGTAATGTAATAAATCAGCAAGAAAAGCAACATTCTAACCATGCACGGAACGAACCAACACACAATCGTCTGTGACTGAAAACTGGCGGACCGCCATCGCTCATGTGCCCACCTCCAACTCGTCACTTGAGTCGTTGTCGTCAAGAGCTGATTTATTACATTACCGATTTTTCAAATGTTAATTTTCTCCCTGTGCTTAAAAATAATTTAAAAACCAGCCTGATTATGTTAAAATATTATTATTGGCTGGTCTTATATATAAACGTTTACGCCTGGAGGTGTGTGTATCTGTCTGGCCCAGAAGTGAGAACTGGAGTCAGGGTAAGAGCTACGCCTATGAGGAACAAGAAAACTCGCTTAGTCGCTACTAACACAATCGCGGCGAGCACATCAGCAAAACGAAACCTCCTAGGAGAGAGACGCCCAGAGTAGTTCCTTACCTGCCATCTCTACATTTCAGCTTTTTTTTTCTGACGATTTCAATAGTTTCTAGGACCCCAGACTTTTTACAGCACAGGCTTACACAGGTAGTTCAGTTTAAAGGTCTCTTAGTTTTTAAGAGAATTCATGGTCTAATCTGTTTTCTTTACTGGGTCCATAAATTCCACAATGCTGACTTTGAACTGCTGATTCTATGCTGTTAACCATTCCATTGTGCAGATCCCAAAGCAGCTGGGAGCCATGTGTCACTGCTGAACATCTGGGCAGTATGTTGGAAGTGGATACTAAAGATGCCAAAGGGCCTTCTAGGGCCACTCACCAGCAATTGGCAAAAAGTGGCTAACTCCATTCATCCATCTCTTATACCCTCAGGTCAATACAGTACTATCTATCTATCTATCTATCTATCTATCTATCTATCTATCTATCTATCTATCTATCTATCTATCTATCTATCTATCTATCTATCTATCTATCTATAGTGCCTTTCATATTCTTCTATCTATCTATCTATCTATCTATCTATCTATCTATCTATCTATCTATCTATCTATCTATCTATCTATCAGATGTCAGGACTGTCTTGGCTAGTGCCCCCTTACTCTTGTAACCAAATGCTGTGTCCATGTTTGAAAGGAATTTAAAGGCGATATCCACAGATACAGTATATTTGATAGACCAATACTTTATTCGTCTGAGCTCAACTTAAGGAAAGTCAAAGATCAAACGGTCCACTCAGAAACAGCGTGGTACTTTAGAGATGTGCTGGCCAGGTTCATTGTTTTCAATGGGCAGGCAAGGTGTATCCATGTTGTAATCATTTTTTATGTCTGTTGGATTGCAGATGGGGATGATTATATAGGAATCCTGATTCTGCTATGGAATAGCATTTGTGCCAAAATGAAATAAATAAAATGGCAATTAAGAAATATGTAATCACATGAAGAATTTATAAATGAGTCAATACATTATGAAAAACTGCATACATTAAATAAAATTCACCTAATTACTATGAAAAGTCATTTATTTATTATGAAATACATTGATATCATTGTAATATTACAGTTTTCCTCAGTTGCTTTGGTGCATTTCTCACAACAGAATTGCAGTTCTCAGAACTGTTTGTTCAATTCCCACAACCTTTAGTCCGTTGTGCACATCACGACAGCAATTTCTGGGTGTTTTCATCATTTTGCAATTGCTTTAGTTCACTCATCAGATGTTTATGTGCAATTCTCAGCTACATCATGCGTCAGCAGTTGCTTATGTCATGATGATCAAAATGCATTGCGTAGCCCTCTTTTGCATAGTCTTACACTCCAGACAAACTTGTCATTTTTTCCTTGTGTAAGTCATTGCAGTCAAAAGTGTTCAACAAGATATCATTGGCTGTCAAGTGTATTTTATAGGTTTCTACAAAACTTTTATTTGGTTTGTATTCACAATACTAATGATTCCTGCCCCACCTTAAATTGCTCTCAGGTGACACATTATTCGGGGCAGGTGTGAGATCTTAGATCAATCACGCAACTAATCACTGAGCAGTCCCCTAAAATTGCTCCTGAACCTGCAGCTGGCAAGCATATAAAGACAAGGCACAATGCAGGGTGGAAGCACATCAAGGAAGGACAACCTGAAAATGGAAGAACATCAAGAAAATGAACAGGGCCAACAGCCCAGACCAAGAAGAGTAGGGGTGTGTGGTGTAAGGAGACAAAACAAAAAGGTAGAAGAGGTTCAACACATAGGTCAGTTTCTGATGAAATAAGGGCCACAATTGTGGACCATGTTATAAATCCTGGCCTTTCAATGGCTGAAACAGGTCAAAGGGTGCAACCAAATTTGGGGAGAACAACCGTATCCTCGATTGTTCAGACATTTCACAGAGAGAACAGGTGTGTAATTCAACGATTTTACTCTGTATTTGTGTGTATTATTTTATAATGTTACAGTATGTCATATATTTACAGTAGTCAACACTAGACAATATGTATGTTACTGTTGTCCATTCAGTGTTGTATTTTTACTGTGACACATAGGACTACAAGACTTCCTGGAAGAGGTGGCAGGGAGCCTATTTGCACTCCTCGACAGGAAGAGGCTATTTGTGCTATGGTCATAGCAAATAGTGCCATAAGACTCAAGGAAATACAAACTGCCATTATTGCATGACAACAATGTGTTTGAGAATGTCCAGTCTGTCAGCATCTCAACTATTGACAGAGTGCTGAGGAGAAACCAAATGAGTATGAAGCAGTTCTACTATGTACCATTTGAAAGGAATAGTGAAGGAACGTCGGTACCAGTATGTGCAGGTAAGACTGAACTTGTGCAGTAATACTGTAACTGTAATCTACTATACAGCAAATAGTCCAACATTGTATATTGACATGCAGTACAGTTGATTTCACCTTGACACATTTGCTACCTCTGTGAAAGCAACATGAATATGTTAGATTTGACTCTATTGTCTCCAAAATGAAAATGCATTTTACATCAAACTTGCTGTAGTATCTTGTTTGATACAGCGTATAATGAACCTGGAATCAAGTGAACCACCACATATTTTCATATACATGGCTTCAACTTGGCCAAAGGAAGAAGACGTGGGCGTAATCTGATTGGACAGATAGCTACTGTTGACGTGCTGGGCCAGCGGGGTGGGAACATCACTATGTGTGCGGCTATTTCGGACAATGGGGTCCACACTCGTATTCCTCTTGTGGGGCCATACAACACCCAACATCTGCTGACCTTCTTGAACACCCTCTACAGAGATCTCATTCCTGAAGAGGAGAGTGGTCAAGAAAATGTACCACAGTATGTGATCATTTGTGATAATGTGAGTTTCCATCACTCCAACCTAATCAGACAATGGTTTGCTAACCACCCTAGGATGCTGATGGAATTCCTACCTCCATATTCCCCATTCCTCAACCCAATTGAGGAGTTCTTCTCAGCTTGGAGGTGGAAGGTATATGAGTGTAACCCACATACACAAATGACACTGCTTCCTGCCATGGAAGCTGCGTGTGGGGATATAACAGCAGAGGCTGGATAAGCCATTCTAGGAGGTTCTTTCCATGCTGAACTGCAAAGGAAGATATCTGTTGTGATGTGAATGAGAACATGTGGCCCAATATACAGGAACAGCAGCAATTGTAGAGAGTTTTAGTATGTATATATTGTTTTCGATGTTGTCATTTTTTTTTCCTTCATTTCATATGTTATGCATAAAGTATTGAAATGCATTTTTTTTGCTAGGCTCCAAGTGCAGTGCATGGTATGTCGCCATATACCTGTGCAATCAATAAAATATTCTTCTTGAATCAGTCTCCCACAATCGGTGTTTTGTATTTTTATGTTTCCTGCCCTTGTCATTCAGATGTTTTGTGCATCAGAAAATGTTTAGATTGTGCCAATTTTATATTGATAACATGACTTTCTTTACATTTTGGCTGTCATGTCCGTGGACGATGATTCATGGACTTGGCATTTTGATGGCACTGACATATTCAGCGATGTGAATACTTGCTTTCGAGGCATGGATTGAGGATTTTGAAGAGGTTACCTGCTTTTGCTGGTCATCCATTTGCACTAAGTGTTTTGTTAAGTCTGTTGTGAGAAATGCACCAAAGCAACTGAGAAAAACGGTAATATTACAGGTTTTAATTCAAAATGGCTTTTAACATGTGGTTATTTATATCCTAATTGCATTTTTATTTAATTTTGGCAAAAATGGCATTCCATACAAAATAGAAAATGATTTTTAAAATAAAGTCTAGAATCATAATAAAATGATGACATTGCACTTCATGATATTTAGATGACTCATTTAATTATGTATTTTTCATGGTTTACTGACTTATTTTTATATATATATATATATATATATATAGTGCATCCAGAAAGTCTTCACAGCGCATCACTTTTTCCACATTTTGTTATGTTACAGCCTTATTCCAAAATGGATTAAATTCATTTTTCCTCAGAATTCTACACACAACACCCCATAATGACAACATGAAAAAAGTTTACTTGAGATTTTTGCAAATTTATTAAAAATAAAAAAATTGAGAAAGCACATGTACATAAGTATTCTCAGCCTTTGCCATGAAGCTCCAAATTGAGCTCAGGTGCATCCTGTTTCCTCTGATCATCCTTGAGATGTTTCTGCAACTTAATTGGAGTCCACCTGTGGTAAATTCAGTTGATTGGATTTGATTTGGAAAGGCACACACATGTCTATATAAGGTCCCACAGTTGACAGTTCATTTCAGAGCACAAACCAAGCATGAAGTCAAAGGAATTGTCTGTAGACGTCCGACACAGGATTGTCTCCAGGCACAAATCTGGGGAAGGTTACAGAAAAATTTCTGCTGCTTTGAAGGACCCAATGAGCACAGTGGCCTCCATCATCCGTAAGAGGAAGAAGTTCAAAACCACCAGGACTCTTCCAAGAGCTGGCCAGCCATCTAAACTGAGCGATCGGGGGAGAAGGGCCTTAGTCAGGGAGGTGACCAACAACCCGATGGTCACTCGATCAGAGCTCCAGTGGTCCTCTATGGAGAGAGGAGAACCTTCCAGAAGGACAACCATCTCTGCAGCAATCCACCAATCAGGCCTGTAAAAAGCACATGGCAGCCTGCCTGGATTTTGCCAAAAGGCACCTGAAGGACTCTCAGACCATGAGAAACAAAATTCTCTGGTCTGATGAGACAGAGATTGAACTCTTTGGTGTGAATGCCAGGCGTCACGTTTGGAGGAAACCAGGCACCGCTCATCACCAGGCCAATACCATCCCTACAGTGAAGCATGGTGGTGGCAGCATCATGCTGAGGGGATGTTTTTCAGCGGCAGGAACAGGGAGACTAGTCAGGATAAAGGGAAAGGTGACTGCAGCAATGGACAGAGACATCCTGGATGAAAACCTGCTCCAGAGCGCTCTTGACCTCAGACTGGGGCGACGGTTCATCTTTCAGCAGGACAAAGACCCTAAGCACACAGCCAAGATATCAAAGGAGTGGCTTCAGGACAACTCTGTGAATGTCCTTGAGTGGCCCAACCAGAGCCCAGACTTGAATCCGATTATTGAACATCTCTGGAGAGATCTTAAAATGGCTGTGCACCATTCTTCCCATCCAACCTGATGGAGTTTGAGAGGTGCTGCAAAGAGGAATTGGCGAAACTGGCCAAGGATAGGTGTGCCAAGCTTGTGGCATCATATTCAAAAAGACTTGAGGCTGTCATTGCTGCCAAAGGTGCATCGACAAAGTATTGAGCAAAGGCTGTGAATACTACTTATGTACATGGGATTTCTCAGTTTTTTTATTTTTAATAAATTTGCAAAAACCTCAAGTAAACTTTTTTCACATTGTGTAGAATTCTGAGGAAAAAAATGAATTTAATCCATTTTGGAATAACGAAATGTGGAAAAAGTGATGTGCTGTGAATACTTTCCGGATGCACTGTATATCACTGTACTTTTGTGTGTGATTATTTATCCCATAATTGGGCTTTTATTTATTTCATTTTGGCACAAATAGTATTTTATAATTTTGCATCTAAATTAATTAATGTTTATAAAGCTGATCGTATGCTATGGATGGTAGTATTAGGAAATTGTCTTGGTTTTTGCTGTCTGATTTGTTCTATGCATTATTTTCAAAAAGTTTAGTGAAGATCTTCCTTTAGCCTGTAGGTGTTTGTAATATATTCCCCCCGCCACGCACCCCAGTATCATGTACGTGAGTTTGCTCCACAATGGGCTGGCACTTTATCCAGGGTTGGGTTTGTGTTGTGCAAACCTTCTCCTGACCCACAATTGAAAGAAGTTCAAAAACAGATGAATGGATAATTATAAAGATTCTGCCGAGTAAATATTTATTTCTGGCATTCAGTACTCGCCAGTAGACAAGACTGTGCAATCACATTTTTGTTAGCATTTGACAAGTCCAGACCAGGTTTAGACCACCTTCACTAAAAACAGTAATTTTGTGTTTAAAATGCAGCTGTCAGTGAGTTAAATGCGATTTTGTGGTAAAATGTTCCTCGATTCTTCTGATTCTTATGCATCTACTGGACAAGTCTGATTCGGCCCTCTCAGATCTATTACACACAAAGAGGCCTATTCATTTTTTAAATACAGTGAGTGGCATAAATATGACACAAAATACTGACACATTAATTTGATCTTATTTGTCTCATGATTTCCAAAAATTTTAATTATAAGTTTTATGTTTCATGCTAATTGTTAATATACATTAATTTAGGTTTAGCTACAATAATGAGGATGATGATGACTATCAATGGCAGTTCTAACTTTGCTGCATGCTGGTGTGAATATTAGTGGTTGGGTGGGTGTGAGAGTAAGCCCTGTGGTGGAATGGCATCCTGTCTTTTGCTCGATGCTTGTGGGATGGACTCCTAAGATCCTGAACTGGATTCGATGGAACTGAGAAAGTTATGTTTCCTTTCTGTATTGAACACCACACAAAGTATAATGACTTGTACTTTATTGATTTAATCTGAGCATGGCGCACTGGTTAGTCTATACCAGGGGTAGCCAACTCCAGTCCTGGAGGACCACCGTGGCTGCAGGTTTTAATTTTGACCCTCTTTTTTTAATGAGTGCCCTGTTTGTGCTGCTAATTAACTTTCAATTTTAATTGAATTGCTTTTTTAAGATTTTTTTACCCTGAATGTCTTCATCGTTCCTCTGAATTACTTCATCTCCTTAAGTGGCACCCAAACAGAAATGAAATGTGAAGTGAGGGAGCCAACAGAAGAGCAACTAAGGCAGGGCCTCAAACTCCAACCAATTTCACTCCAACCAGCTGCTTAATGAGGCACCGATTCTTGTCGTTAATTAAACTCGTTCTTTAATTCCGTGGATTGATGCTGCTCTTGTGGTGCATTAGCAGACACTATCGAAATTGTCGATTTTCTGTTTCTAAGAGCTCTGTTCAAATGTTTTGGGGACCTGAGAAGATCAACATTCCTGTGACCTTTATCTTTCTTTTTTTTTCAGATATTGTACGACGGACACCAATTGTTTTGGTTCATTTTGTATCTCATTTTTGTTTGGCTGCTAATTAAGAAAAAATAATCAAGTCTTCAGGAGCAAGTCAAATAAAGTTAATTCAAAAGAAGTAAATTAGCAGCAAAAACAGGTCACTTATTAAGAAAAGGGTTAGAATGAAAACCTGCAGCCACTGCGAGTCGGGGACCCCTGGTCTATATGAGTGGAATGCATTAATGAAACCACATCTGGAGTATTGTGGGCAGACATAGACATAGCAGCACCTGAAGCTGTGCTGAGGAGAGCAACCAAGTGCGTCCCTGGACTTAAGGATGTGTCCTACTATGACAGATTCAGAGAGTTAAACCTGCTTAGTCTTGAACAGAGGACACTGTATAGGAACCTAATCCAGGTCTTCAAAATTGTCAAAGGCCGAATTCTTTTAACTGAATGATTAATCACATACTCAAGGACACCAGTGTAAATTAAGAGGGAGTGCATTTAGGACTGAAACCAGGAAGAGTTGTGGGAATCAAGAACAAAGTACCAAGAAATGCAGTTGAAACAGAAACCTCGTCAACCTTTGAGAAGAATCCAGAGGAGATATCGGGAAGGTTAACTTTTAGCTAAACAATTGAGGCTGGTGGACTTATGGTCTCCTCTCATCTGTCAAATTCCTTATGTTCTGGTCCTGCTGCCTCACAGCTAAAGAAGAATGGTTTAAATCAGAGGTCCTCAATCACGGTCCTGGAGGGCCGCAGTGGCTGCAGGTTTTTATTCCAACGAGTTTCCTAATTAGAAAGCAGTCCAAGTTGATAATGAAACTTGGTATTGAACTATTTATCTTGTTAATGCCTGCATTCATCCAACAGAAATTTGAATTGCACTGTAGAGTTTCCTTCTGTGAGATCATTATCCAAGTGTTTTGTGGACCAGAACAGATTTAAACTTAATGCTCCTTTCATTCCCCTCTCATTCATTTCTAAACATTTTTTTATCACAGACATTTCATGGTAAGCACGTTAATGGGAGAGCCGCTGGTTTATTGGTTATCTGCGTCTCATTATTAACTAAAGTCTGATTAAGAAAACAGGCAACAATTAAAACTTAAATGCAGCTGCTAAAATAGGCAATTAAGGGTTCTGAATGGTGACAGGCAAGAGAACTAAAATTAAGCCCAAAAAACATATTGCTTTAGTAGTAAATAAAAGGGTTGTGATTAAGAAATTGATTAAAGTGAAAAACTGCAGCCGTAGCAGACCTCCAGGACCGTAATTGAGGACCTCTGATCTGCAGTGTAAGTAAAATTTGTCTTTGATGAATAAAGGCCCTAGCAAGGCATTGAGTTAAACACCAACTTTCAGTATCAGCAAGGACTGAGTTCTAATTAGGACACTGGCTGGAATGAAAACCTGTAGCCACTGCGGCCCTCCAGGACCGTGATTGAGGACCACTGATTTAAATCCTCACTCAGTCTCAGCCTAGCTGGTGCTTGCACTTTCTCTCTTTGTCTGTATAGGCTTTTGTTCAGGGAGATGCAAGATGGGCAGACTGGTGACTTTAGATAGATAGATAGATACAGTAGATATATACTTTATTAATCCCAAGGGGAAATTCACATAATCCAGCAGCAGTATACTGATACAAAACAAAATTAAAGAGTAATAAAAATGCATGTAAAAACAGACAATAACTTTGAGTAATGTTAGCATTTACTCCCCCGGGTGGAATTGAAAAGTCGCATAGTGTGGGGGAGGAACGATCTGCTTAGTCTGTCAGTGGAGCAGGACGGTGACAAAAGTCTGTCACTGAAGTTACTCCTCTGCCTGGAGATGATCCTGTTCAGTGGATGCAGTGGATTCTTCATGATTGACAGGAGTTTGCTTAATGCTCTGCCACAGATGTCAAACTGTCCAGCTTTATTCCTACAATAGAGCCTGCCTTCCTCACCAGTTTGTCCAGGCGTGAGGTGTCCTTCTTCTTTTTGCTGCCTCCCCAGCACACCACCGCGTAGAAGAGGGCACTCGCCACAACCGTCTGGTAGAACATCTGCAGCATCTTATTGCAGATGTTGAAGGACGCCAGTCTTCTAAGGAAGTATAGTCGGCTCTGACCTTTCCTTCACAGACCTTTAGTATTGGCAGACCAGTCCAGCTTGTCATCCAGCTGCACTCCCAGGTTTTTATAGGCCTGTACCCTCTGCACACAGTCACCTCTGATGATCACGGGGTCCATGAGGGGCCTGGGCCTCCTAAAATCCACCACCAGCTCCTTGGTCTTGCTGGTGTTCAGGTGTAAGTGGTTTGAGTCGCACCATTTAGTCTTTGATTAGCTTCCTGTACTCCTCCTCCTGCCCACTCCTGATGCAGCCCACGATAGCAGTGTCATCAGCAAACTTTTGCACGTGGCAGGACTCCGAGTTGTATTGGAAGTCCGATGTGTAAAGGCTGAACAGGACCGGAGAAAGTACAGTCACCTTCAGCGCTCCTGTGTTGCTGACCACAATGTCAGACCTGCAGTTCCCGAGACGCACATACTGAGGTCTGTCTGTAAGATGGACAGTTATCCTTGTGTGAGTAGGTGTGCACTGCGATGAGCTGGCCCCTCAAAAACAGATGCTTCCTGTGTTGTGTCTGGTGCTGCTGGAATAGAGTCTAGATCTCCATGATCCTGAAAACGATTAAAACAATTAAGGAAATGGATAGAAATTAATGTTTATAGTTTGAGGACAGAGAGGTAAGTGACTCTAGAAGGATAAGACAGTGAATTGAAGATGGAGTCTAAACAGGCAACCTGGAGGTTTAAAGTTCAACACCAATGAATTTTAGATTAGTGTAAGTGGGCTAATAATCTGACACACGCTCATTCGTGCTGTCAACTCTGCTTTGAAAACAGTTGGACCCATAGATTAGAAAATAAATCAGAATTCTATAAAGCAGGAAAAGGCAGATCTGTTTCATTTTGAGAAAGGAAAACTCATCATGACTTGGGACAAAGTGTAAGCTGATAGGAACCCAAGATACCAGTGAATAGGGGCTGCCAACACAAGCCTGGTAAAACAACTGTACATATTGAGGATTTAAAACTTGTATTAATGTAATGCACATCCATATTAAAATGGAACATTAGATACTAAATGTAAGATTCCCCCAATTAAAGGGGTTCAGTTCATGAACTGAGACAGCTGTTGCACATCTTTGCAATAAAGTCTATTCTGCTTGTCCATCTCAAGACTCCAAGTGTCTACTTTAAAGGGAGAGCAAGTCCTTTCTCCGAAACATACTCTAGTACTCAAGCCCCATATACAGTACAACAGGATAGTATAGTTCTTTAAACACTCCCTTCTTATGATCTCAGCGTATAAGATCTAAAAAAATTCTTCTTAAAATCACATAGCCATATGATCTCCATTGACTTCAGAATGGGACACACTGAAGAGCTCAGTAAATTTAAATATGGTAGTGTTACAGGATGCCACTTTTGTCACAAGTCAGTACGTGAAAGTCTTGCTCTGCCATACCTGCCCAGGGCAGCTGTAAGAGCTATTGATGTGAAGTGGAAGCGTTGAGGAGTAATGAAGTGGTAGACAATCCAAACTGACAGAGAAGGGCTACCGATTGCTGAAGGGCATAGCAAGTAAAAATCGCCTATTGTCTGTTGCATCACTCACAACTGCTTCTGGAACCAACATCAGCACATGAAGTGTGCATCAGGGGCTTCATGAAATATGTTCCACGGTTGAGCAGCTGCACACAAGCCTATGTTCACTATGTGCAATGCCAAGCATCTGCTGGAGTGTTGCAAAGCATGACGTCATTGGACTCTGGAGCAATATAAATGTGTTCTCTAGAATGATGATGAATCACACTTACCAAAACTGATTGTCATGAGACAAGTTAACAAGAATGTCACAGATTAAGAACACAGAGATGAAGGAGTGTGAGAGGCATTGCCTCGGTCCTCCATGAGAGATGAAAGATTCCAGTCCAGTGAATCACACTTCACTATCTAGCAGTGTGGTGGACCAATCCTGGTTTGACAGATGCCAGGAGAATGCATGATATGGGGCTGGCTGGTCCATATGGTTCAAGTAAAGGGGACAGGCAATGTTAAAGCAAACAAGACATTTTAGACCGTTGTGAACTTCCAGTTTTGTGGCAACATTTTGGGGAAGGCCCTTTTGTGTTCCAGCATTACGGTGCCCCTGTGCACAAATCCAGGTCCATAAAGACAAGGAGGAACTTGAGTGGCCTACACAAAGCGCTGATGTCAACCCTACCTGTAAGCCAGGTCTTTTCATCCATCTCACAAAATGTCTCTTGTCCTAATGGGCTGAAATTCCCACAGACATTCCAAAATCATGTGGAAAGCCTTCCCAGTAGAGTAAAGACTTTTATTGCCAAAAAGTGGTTGCAACTACATGTTAATGGTGATGTTTTTGAAAAGGAATATCCAACAAGCTCATATATGTGTGATGGGTTGGTGTTCACAAATTTTTGACCATTTTGTATAATTAAATAAACAAATATTTATCTCTATATTATAAAAAAAAAATCCTGGAACGAGACAAGACTTTTTCAGAGAGATACTTTCAAGTCCTGCAAAACGAGACGCTCAGGGCCAAAAATAAAAGACAAAGAGTAGATGAGAAAGTAGAACGTTGTAAAGAGGTTCCAAAACGTTGGCGTGATACACATGCAGAGCAGGTTAGAGATAATGAAAGTACAAACCGGATTCCAAAAAAGTTGGGACACTATACAAATCGTGAATAAAAACTGAATACAATGATGTGGAGGTGCCAACTTCTAATATTTTATTCAGAATAGAACACAAATCATGGAACAAAAGTTTAAACTGAGAAAATGTATCATTTTAACTGAAAAATATGTTGATTCTGAATTTCATGGTGTCAACAAATCCCAAAAAAGTTGGGACAAGGCCATTTTCACCACTGTGTGGCATCTCCCCTTCTTCTTACAACACTCAACAGACGTCTGGGGACCGAGGAGACCAGTTTCTCAAGTTTAGAAATAGGAATGCTCTCCCATTCTTGTCTAATACAGGCCTCTAACTGTTCAATCGTCTTGGGCCTTCTTTGTCGATGACCTTCCTCTTTATGATGAGGCGTCCCTTCAGCCCGCCGGGCAGCGTGTGTTGCAGGTGCTATGTGCCCTCCGGCTGAGGTGCCAAATGTTCTCTATAGGTGAAAGATCTGGACTGCAGACTGGCCATTTCAGTACCGGATCCTTCTCCTGACGCAGCCATGATGTTGTGATTGATGCAGAATGTGGTCTGGCATTATCTTGTTGAAAAATGCAGGGTCTTCCCTGAAAGAGATGACGTCTGGATGGGAGCATATGTTGTTCTAGAACCTGAATATATTTTTCTGCATTGATGGTGCCTTTCCAGACATGCAAGCTGCCCATGCCACATGCACTCATGCAACCCCATACCATCAGAGATGCAGGCTTCTGAACTGGCGTTGATAACAACTTGGGTTGTCCTTGTCCTCTTTGGTCCGGATGACATGGCGTCCCAGATTTCCAAAAGAACTTGAATCGTGACTCGTCTGACCACAGAACAGTCTTCCATTTTGCCACACTCCATTTTAAATGATCCCTGGCCCAGTGACAACGCCTGAGCTTGTGGATCTTGCTTAGAAATGGCTTCTTCTTTGCACTGTAGAGTTTCAGCTGGCAGCGGCGGATGGCACGGTGGATTGTGTTCACTGACAATGGTTTCTGGAAGTATTCCTGAGCCCATTCTGTGATTTCCTTTACAGTAGCATTCCTGGTTGTGGTGCAGTGTCGTTTAAGGGCCCGGAGATCACGGGCATCCAGTATGGTTTTACGGCCTTGACCCTTACGCACAGAGATTGTTCCAGATTCTCTGAATCTTCGGATGATGTTATGCACAGTTGATGATGATAGATGCAAAGTCTTTGCAATTTTTCGCTGGGTAACACCTTTCTGATATTGCTCCACTATCTTTCTGCGCAACATTGTGGGAATTGGTGATCCTCTACCCATCTTGGCTTCTGAGAGACACTGCCACTCTGAGAAGCTCTTTTTATACCCAATCATGTTGCCAATTGACCTAATTAGTGTTTATTGGTCTTCCAGCTCTTAGTTATGCTCAAATTTACTTTTTCCAGCCTCTTATTGCTACTTGTCCCAACTTTTTTGGGATTTGTTGACACCGTGAAATTTTGAATCAACATATTTTTCCTTTAAAATGATACATTTACTCGGATTAAACGTTTGATCTGTCATCTACCTTCTATTACAAATAAAATATTGACATTTGCCATCTCCACATCATTGCATTCAGTTTTTATTCACAATTTGTTTAGTGTCCCAACTTTTTTGGAATCCGGTTTGTACTAAAATTCGAAAGTCTCAAAAAAATGAGAGTAAAGATCGCATTAGCACAAAGAAATGGTAATTATTACACGGTGAAATAACAGAACAGCGAAAAGAGATTGAATATATTGTTCGCACTTAAACTTTAAGTCGGAGACTTGTAGATTTTGTGTTGCCATCAGGGAAAAGTAGTGTTTCTTCCCAATGAAGAGGTGTATCCACGAGAATTAAAAGATTTGTTGTTTGGTGAAAGTGAAATGCACATATGAGAGCAGCAGAGATGTGAAGTGGCTGCTGCGTAGTGCAGGTCCGGGGGTTAGCAAGTGAAACAAACAGGGGGCAAAGCCCCCTAGTTTTACTAATTAATAGTGTTGTACTACAGATCATGAGAACTTGAAGGAAATGTACAAAACCAGCGGTCAAACAAGAGCAATGTGAAAGTGTGCCATATGGGTTGCCTCTTACCTGGGTGGTGTGTATGAGCAGGAAAATGAACGAAGCAGCTGTGAGTGGGTTACACCACAGAAGACCTGGCTGGCATGGTGGAAGCGACTGCTGTAGGAGCCGCAGATCCTTTTTACGGCCACTGCAATTGCTGTAAAGTGGCTAATTCTATTCTTTCATGTTTTACACACTTGGGTCATTACAATGGCAGCAGCATTGGGAGAAGAACCAACTAATGACCCAGAGACTGGGGACTAGTTTAGTACTAACGCTGTTTGATCATGTCCATGATGGCTTACTTCAAGCAGGGCCAACCAGATTTCCTTGCACTCTTAAATGTCCTGGTAGATGGAGTCTGTGTTACCCTCAAGAAGGAGGGTTCTGAGAGAAGCACAGTGTAGCACCCCTGAGTCTGGTACTGAAAGATACATGCTCCTCTGGTGGCTGAGACTTGTCTGAGGGTACAGGAATACTGTAGACAAAGCACTAAGTCTCAAGGCTGCTTCATTATAGCCATCAGCCATAACACATGCACTTCAGAAGAGGTCATCCACCTGAAGCTAAGTATGTTAAGGCCCAGCCAGTACTTGGATGGGAGGCCACATAGGAAAAGCATGGGCTGCTGCTGGAAAAGGTGTTGGTGAGGACAGTAGGGGGAGCTTACCCTGTGGTCTGAAAGTGGATCCCAATGGCCCAATGGCACCATCCTTCAGATGACATGTTAAACCGAGGTCCTAACTCTCTGTGGTCAGAAAAGATCCCTGGACATCCTTCATAAACAGTAGGTCGTATCCCGATGTTCTGGCTAAATTGCCCACCATGGCCTAGTCATTCTGCCACCCTAATCACCCCCTGTCTCTAACTGGCTAATTATCTCTCACCACTTCACCACCTAACAGTTAAAGTGTGGCGAATGTACTGGCACAAAAATGGCTGCCGTCACATATGGATGCTGCCTTTTAGTGGTGATTGAAATGACTCCCCACTCTCTGAAGTGCTTTGAGTAGTGAGAAACCACTATATAAATGTAAACAATCATTATTATAATTATTCCCTTTTTGATATTGCAACTGAGAGCCTTATTCATGCCTTTGTCACCTTGTGACTTGATTATGGCAATATGCTGTTGTTTGGCTCTGCTCACAGCCTAACCACACGATAATATGTGCAAAATTCAGCTGTATACTGTACTTTGAAAGTTACATTGGCTACCTGTCTTTTTCATATTCAATATAAACTTCTTTTAGGTTTTAAGGCCCTTCGTGGTCTAGCCCCACCTAATCTGTTTTCTCTACTGAGTCAGTCTATCTATCTATCTATCTATCTATCTATCTATCTATCTATCTATCTATCTATCTATCTATCTATCTATCTATCTATCTATCTATAATCTGGTCTATAAGTATTTGGACAGTGAAACAGTTTTCGTAATTTTGGCTCTATACATCACCACAATGGATTTGAAACAAAGCAATAAATATATGATTTAAGTGTACACTTTTAGCTTTAATTGAAGGGGTTGAATAAAAATTTTGTATGGGCTGTTTAGAAAAGACAGACATTTTTATACAGTACATGGCCCCTCTATTTTCAGGGGCTCAAAAGTATTTGGATAATCTAACATAATCTATACTAATAAAAGGCAAAGCCCTCACTGACTCATCACTAATTCTCCAACTTCCCATGTAGGTAGAAAGCTGAAATTTGGCAGGCTTATTCCTTACAGCTTACTTACAAAAGTTAAGCAGGTTTCATTTCGAAATTCTACACGTAACGGTCATAACGGTCGATAACGGTCGACAACGTCCGCCATGTTGAACTTTCTTATTTATGGCCCCATCTTCAAGAAATTTGGTAGGCGGCTTCCCTGCGCTAACCGAAACCAATGTACATACTTATTTCGGTGGTATGATGCCACTGTCAGCCACCATATTGAACTTTCCAACGTCACTAATTCTCCAACTTCCCATGTAGGTAGAAGGCTGAAATTTGGTACTTATTTCGGTGGTATGATGCCACTGTCGGCCGCCATATTGAACTTTTAACAGAAACCGATGTACGTACTTATTTTGTTGGTATGACACCACTGTCGGCCGCCATATTGAACTTTCCAACGTCACTAATTCTCCAACTTCCCGTGTAGGTAGAAGGCTGAAATTTGGCAGGCTCATTCCTTACAGCTTACTTAAAAAGGTTAAGCAGGTTTCATTTCGAAATTCTACGCATAATGGTCATAACAGTCAACAACGTCCGCCATGTTGAACTTTCTTATTTATGGCCCCATCTTCTCGAAATTTGGTTGGCGGCTTCCCTGCACTAACCGAAACCAATGTACATACTTATTTCGGTGGTATGATGCCACTGTTGGCCGCCATATTGAACTTTTCAACAGTCTTTGTTACTTATGGGCTCATCTTCAAGAAATTTGGTACACGGGTTCCCAACGCTAACTGAATCCTACTTACGTACATATATACGTCCATAGCCTGCAGCTCGGCCACCGTGTGAGGTGGCGTTGGGTCCCCCATCCCCACGCCTCCCACGTTGTTGGCTGCCTGCCTATATAAGACCGTCCGTCGCTCCAGTCTCTACATTCCCTTCCTTGCTTCGCCACGGGATTCACGTCTCCCTACTGATAACTACAGCCTTTTTGTTTAATCCACAGCTTCTCTGCTGTTTTATTATTTGTTTATTACAATTATAGTTAATGTATAGGTATTTTAGACTTACTTTACATTTCTCAGGTACCCATTTCCTTTATCATTCCAACCCCCATTACCATATCTATCGAGGTGATCACCATCGATCAAAGAACTGTAACTTACCGAGTGGTTTCCATGCCCGGAGATGGCACCTACCTTTTCCATTCTCTTTGTTACATATTGCACGGCCATATCAGGCTCACTCTTGATATCCGGAGGAACATTGAGTCTTATGTATTAAATGACTGGGACAGGTTCAAGGTGTGGACTGATGACGGTACAGGAGATAATTATAATACACAGGAGCACTAGAAGAGTGAAATGCTTAAGCCCTTCACCTATGGATCTACATGTGAGTTGATGGCTGCCACTGAATTGTTCGGTTGTCGCTTTCAAGTGTACCGAAATGGCCAAATATTTTACACCTTTGGACAACGGCCAATGCCTCTTAAACATCTTAGATTCACAGGTGACGATTTCAGTAGTGGACACTTTGATGTTTATGAATGTTTAAACTCTCAAAATCTGGATGTGAAGTTATTGATGAAACCGGTTGTGTGCTTACAATGCTTGACAGAGGCCGAATGTCTCTTCAACACAAGTCCTACAAATACTGTCGTAATTGAAACAAACCATGAAACTGAAACCGATTAAAGAGTAAGCTCAGCGCACAGCTTGGTCATGTTACAACCAGAGGGCCGAACTGACAACATGGTATACAAAGAGATCCTTAACAAATAATTATTGGCATATTTTCCCTCAGTTTAAAAAGGTTTAATTTTCTTCATAATAAAAATTTTAATGGAGTACTTTGCCGCTGCGAAGCGCGGGTATTTTGCTAGTCATAAATATAATAATCATTTTCAATATTTGGTTGAAAATCCTTAACAGTCGATGACTACCTGAAGTCTGAACCCACAGCATATCTCCAAGTGGGCTTCCACCCTACTGTTGCTTTGGCAGGCCTTTACTGCTGTTGTCTTCAGGCACTGCTTATTTGCTGGACTTTCTGCCATCAGTTTTGTCTTCAGCAAGTGAAATGCGTGTCCAATTGGGTTAAGGTCAATTGATTGCCTTGGTCTTTGAAGAATAATCCACTTCTTTGTTTTGCACTTGATTTGGTGTCATTATTGTGATATGTGAGTCGCTGTCTTGCACCCCAAAAATGAGGTTGAGCCTCAATACTTTAGCAAAACCAGCTTTATTCAATTTGAAACAGGAACAGCAGGGTTATTTATTGCAGCGGGGCAACCGCTCTCCTATACAGAGACACAGCAAACGGGCGTAGCCGGGGCCAGGTCAGTAGCCAAGCTATTTTGTTCCCTGCATTTATAATGTTCCTTGCATCATCCATCAGCAACAGTCCCTTATAGCATGACCGTGATTGGCTTGTATGTTTCCACGGCGCTATGCTGCTGTGCTGCGAACCTGTGGTTGCCTCATGCAACAGACAAGCAGCCCTCCACAGACATGGCAATTGTGCTTCGGTGTGTCGCCCCATTGTGGGGGTGGAGGGGGGTCCCAAAAGTTTTCAGAAACCTCACAGTATATTTTTGCTGATCGTCCATCTGTAATGTCAACGGCACTCAATGGAATGCCTCCAAAATACTTCCAGTGAAACTTGTGAGACTTTTGCTGTATTTTTTAATCAACAAATTAATGATATTAGAAATAATATAGTACATCTTCCCTCTTAAACCCTGGTACTCCATTATAAATGAATTCAATTCTTTCACCAGGATATATTTACCTGATTTATATAAAATAATTTCTCAACTGAGACCCTCCACCTGCGTCCTTGACCTAATACCAACAAGTTTTTTCAAAGAAGTATCCGGCGTGCTACTTGATAATATCCTTGACATAGTAAATTCGTCATTAAATAAGGGGGTCTTCCCAGACTGTCTTAAGACTGCTGTAGTTAAACCCCTACTCAAGAAGAATAATCTTCACCCCTTTGCTTTTGAAAATTTTAGACCCATTTCTAATCTGCCTTTCTTAAGTAAAATTCTAGAGAAGGCAGTCATTATGCAGCTTAATGATCACCTCAATAAACATGCTATTCTTGATAAGTTTCAGTCGAGTTTCAGAACAAATCACAGTGTCGAAACTGCACTCGTTAAAGTAGTAAATGACTTGCATATAAATGCAGACAGAGGCCATTTATCTGTTCTCATCCTCTTAGATCTGTGTGCCGCATTTGATACCATTGATCACAATACTGTATTCTTAGAAATCACTTTAGTCAATGGGTGGGCCTCTCTGGCAGGGTCTTAAATTGGTTTGAATCCTACCTGGCAGGTAGAAACTTCTTTGTTAGTCGTGGTAATTATACTTCAAAGATACATGATATTTTATATGGTGTTCCACAAGGTTCTATCCTGGGTCCGCTGCTCTTTTCGATTTACATGCTTCCGTTAGGTCAGATTATCTTGGGGCATAACGTGAGCTACCACAGCTATGCTGATGACACACAACTGTATTTATCAATAGCAAGTGATGACCCCAACTCTCTTGATTCATTGACACAATGTCTTACTTGTGCTTCTGAATGGATGAGTAGTAATTTTCTCAAACTGAATAAAGAGAAAACAGAAATTTTAGTGTTTGGCAATAATGGATATAATGAGGTTATTAGAAACTAGACATTAAGCCCATTACAATAACGGGCGCTAGAACAGTAGTGCATAAACATTAGTAGGAACAGTCAATATTAAATGGCAAAGGACCTTGTATGTGGCTGTAATATGCGTCACTGTATTGTGTGCCTTTAATTTTCTCTCTCAGTAATATTGGTTTGTATTTCCGTGAAATGCCTGTAATTTTGTCTGACAGTAATACAGTGGAACCTCGGTTCACGACGATAATTTGTTCCAAAACTCTGGTTGTAACCCGATTTGGTCGTGAACCGAAGTAATTTCCCTCATAGGATTGTATGTAAATACAATTAATCCGTTCCAGACCGTATGAACTGTATGTAAATATATATTTTTTTAAAGTTTTTAAGCACAAATATAGTTAACTAGCCAACCCGCGGCGTACCATTCGCCGCATAATCAGGCCGGTTTTTTAATAATTTTTAAGCACGGGGAGAAAATTAACATTTGAAAAATTGGTAATGTAATAAATCAGCAAGAAAAGCACAACATTGTAACAATGCACTGAATGAACCAACACACAATCATCCGTGCGGCGCTCAGGCAGGGAGGGTTGAACGGGAGAAGAGGAGAAGGATGTCCACTCGCTCCCTCCGTCATGCTAGTCTGCTGATTTCTCGTCCAGTATGCACTGCCTGCTCATGTGCCCACTTCCAATTCGTCACTGGAGTCGTTGTCGTCTTTGTACAGTCCAGATGCACCTGTGACTCACGTAGACTTTTCATTGCTCTGTGCGGTTTTGGCTGCCTTTCTATATTTAATCCATCAAGACACCCGGCCACGGTGGTAGCGAGGTGGGAGGGTGGTGTGTACAAAGTGCAGGAGCATCTAAGAAGACGCATGTTTGTCGCGGAAGCGAATCGCTGTATGTAGCGTGTAAAACAGTTTGCTATGGTGCACGCGGTTGTGCGTCGTAACTGAAAACTCGTTTTTTAAAGACTGCTGACTTCATTGTGTTTTAACCTCAGTTGTAAAGGAATGTTTTAAGGATCCCATGGGATACCCCTCACAAACAGTTTTACACGCTGCATATGGCGACTCACGTCTGCGAGAAACATGCCTCTATGAACAGTCAAGGTGGGTCGGAGCTGCATGTAACCTCTACGACAGACGAAGGTGTCTCACTTGTCGGCGGCTTAGTGAATCCACGCCCCTTCTAGCGTGCTTTCCATAGTTGTCTTGCCTTAGTGAATTATATACATAGATGGTTGATTTGACCAAACTTGGTGTTTTTGTTATCTCTCTAAAGGATTTGCTTTGTTTTCTTTGCCTAATGATGGCCTGTTTTTACTTGCATGGGCACTCTTTGGACCTCTTATTGAGAGTTCACGCTGACAGCTTCCAAATGCAAATTCCATACTTGGAATCAACTCCTGACCTTCTACCTGCTAAATAGTTGATGAAATAATGAAGGAACTCTGCGCACCTGGCTATGGAACAGCATGTTAGTCAAATGTCCAAGTACTTTTGAGCCCCTGAAAATGGAAGCAACTATGCTGAAAATTGTTGTCATTCCTAAAAGGCACATATGATATTTTTTATTAAACCCTTTAAATTAAAGGTGAAAGTCTACACTTCAAATAATGATTGCTTCATTTCAAATCCATTGTGGTGGTGTACAGATTATTGAAAATTGTGTCACTGTCCAAATACTTATGAACTTGACTCTATCTACAGTATCTATCTATCTATCTATCTATCTATCTATCTATCTATCTATCTATCTATCTATCTATCTATCTATCTATCTATCTATCTATGTAATCCTGCCAACTTTGCTAAATTATGTTATCTTTCTATTGTGGCAGTTGGTGGGCTGTAGTGCACCCTGAACCCTCAGGTACAACTCCAGACACCAGGTAAAAGTCCACGACCTTTTTTTTTCTTTTAACACAGTGCACCAAGCACCTTCCACACTACTCATAAATAACCAATAAACCAAGTACTCTCTCCTCCTCTCCTCCCAGACACTTTGCTCCTCTCCCACCCAGCACAGCTCAGCATCTGGACTGAGGCACTGTCCTTTTATAGCCTCTGACCCAGAGGTGTTCCTGTCCCAACAGTCCACAGTTCTTTATTCCTTCCGGGTCAGGGCAAACAGTCCTTTTCTTCAACCCGGGAGCACGTCGTTCCTTCCTATCACGTGACCGTGACGTGCTCACGGGTCATAGGGCACAAAAGAGCCCATAAGCCCCCCCACAGCGACTCCTGGTGGTCCCCAAGATATCCAGCAGGGCTGTGTATAAACACTACAAGGTCCATAAGGCCCTGCTGGATCTCGGGGCACGATCCTACTGTCGGGAGAGCTCCTCCTGGCGGCCTGGGGGTGCGGACCGGTATGGAAAGCCGGCAATCCTCCACACTATCTATCTACCTATCTATCTATTTATACAATATAATACAATACAATTTATTTTTATATAGCCCAAAATCACACAAGGAGTGCCGCAATGGGCTTTAACAGACCCTGCCTCTTAACAGGCCCTGCCTTGACTCTCTAAGAAGACAAGGAAAAATTCCCAAAAAAACCCCTTGTAGGGAAAAAATGGAAGAAACCTTGGGAAAGGCAATTCAAAGAGAGAATCATTTCCAGGTAGGTTGGACGTGCAGTGCGTGTCAAAAAGAAGGGGGTCAATACAATACAATACACAGAACAGAACAAATCCTCAATACAGTATACAAATAAAAATTTTAGAAGTACAGAGCAGAATTTAACAGTAGATGATATCACATAATAAGATTTGGATTTGATTAGAGTCCTGGAGACCTCAGCCATCAAGCTGTCTCCCCCTATTGGCCATTCCACAGCTGAAACAGCGCTGGGCCAGCCAATCCGATGAAAGGACCCCTGTGCCCAATGATTCCTGCGATCCTCCTTACAGTATACCTATCAAGTTACTTATGTTTTAGTGCTAATGACTAACAACAGAGATGCAGTCTGTACAGTTAATCAGCAGCTCTAGTCAGGATATCCTAAACTGAAGTAGTGAGTCTTCAGCCGGGATTTAAAAGCTGAGACCGAAGGGGCATCTCTTATAGTAGCAGACAGACCATTCCACAGTTTAGGGGCCCTGTAACTAAAAGCTCGATCTTCCACTGTTATTTTATTAATCCTTGGAATCGTAAGCAGACCGGCATCTTGAGATCTTAATGTGCTTTCTGGTTTGTAAGTCATGATAAGTTCAGACAAGTAGCCCTGACCTTAGCAATTTAATGCTTTATATGTTAAAAGGAGGATTTTGAAATCTGCCCTAAACTTAACCGGGAGCCAGTGTAAGGATTTAAGAACTGGAGTTGTGTGTTCGTATTTTCTTGTTCTTGTAATAATTCTTGCAACCGAATTTTGGATTAACTGGAGGCTGTATAGAGAACAGTTTGAACAGCCAGTGAACACCGCATTGCAGCAATCAATCCTACTAGAAATAAATGCATCAATTATTTTCTCAGAATCCTGTTTATTTAGAAAGTGCCTCAATTTCCCAACATTTTTAAGATGTAAGAAACACGATTTGGAAAACTTTGTAATATGTTCTTTAAATGACATGCTAGAATCAAAGATAACTCCTAGATTGTGGGCTGATTCAGTAAAATTAATTGGGATTCCAACTGAGTTAAATGATGACAGAATATTGTTGTGATCAGCGTCATTCCCTCCAACAATTAACACCTCTGTTTTATCTATGTTTAAAGACAAGTAGTTCTCATCCATCCACTCCTTTAATTCACTAACACAACTAATTAAAGACAACATCCGAGAAACTTCATTTGATCTAAATTAAAAGGTATAACTTGATGTCATCTGCATACGAGTAATGATGAACTAATGATTAAACCTAGTGGAAGCATCCATCCATCCATTATCCAACCCACTACATCCGAACTACAGGGTCACAAGGGTCTGCTGGAGCCAATCCCAGCCAACACAGGGCACAATGCAGGAAACAAACCCCGGGCAGGGCACCAGTGGAAGCATCCATCCATCCATTTTCCAACCCGCTGAATCCAAACACAGGGGTCACGGGGGTCTGCTGGAGCCAATCCCAGCCAACACAGGGCACAAGGCAGGAACCAATCCCGGGCAGGGTGCCAACCCACCGCAGGACACACACAAACACACCCGGGCCAATTTAGAATCACCAATCCACCTAACCTGCATGTCTTTGGATTGTGGGAGGAAACCCACGCAGACACGGGGAGAACATGCATACTCCACGCTGGGAGGACCCGGGAAGTGAACCCGGATCTCCTAACTGCGAGGCAGCAGAGCTACCACTGCGCCACCGTGCCGCCCGCCAATGGAAGCATGTAAAGTTAAAACAGTAAAGGTCACAGTACTGAGCTATCTATCTATCTATCTATCTATCTATCTATCTATCTATCTATCTATCTATCTATCTATCTATCTATCTATCTATCTATCTATCTAATCCTGCCTAGAAGTAAAATCTATCTATCTATCTGTCTGTCTAGCCACATTTTCTCTGTTTCTGCTGTAGGAGAAGGCTGGCAGCTTAAACCCCCTTGAAGTGGAAGGATTGGGGAAGGCAGCTGCTTTGGGACACTACCTCCGACCGGAACGCTAGGTGGCAGCTTTCCTGCAGCATAGTGGTGCCCTGGATTCACGCAGGACACCATGGGATCTGGAGTTTAGCTTCACAGCCCTGCTGGATGCTATGGGTTCCGCCAGGAGACACTTCAGGGAGACTGGGGAGTCACTACTGTCTACATAGCCTGGAAGTATTCTAAAGTCACAGGGACAGAAGGACAGAAACACTTCCGGGTCAAGGACAATATAAAGGACTGTTGGGAACCCAGCAAACAAGCTGGAGTCAGGTGGAGTAGGACAGAGCTTGCTGGGAGGTGTGCAGGAGAGAATATTGTGATTGAGTGTGCTGATTTATTGTACTTATTGCCTGTTTATTGGGGTGGAGGTGCTTTGGCGCACTATAGAAACAAGAAATGAAACAACTTCTTGGTGCTTTTATGCCGTGTCCTGCGTCTGTCTGTTGGGAAAAGGTGGGCAGCAGTGCCACCAAGCGGCCACTCTATTACACTGCACAGGTGTTAACTAGATTAAAGGATGCCAATAAATTATTCCAGGAAGAGTGAATGTGTGTGAGTGGGCCAGGTGAAAATGCATTTTTATTATTATATTTTTGGCAGATATTTTTTTCTCAAGTTAACTTACAGATTAGAAGATCACAACACATTATAACAAGTTAAAAAAAATATGCACATGGCATAATAGTCACAAGTGCTCAGGGAAAAAAGCAAGCTCAGCAAAGCACAAAAGCCAAAAGGAACTGCCTGAAGCAAAAGCAATCAAAGTCAAACAAATTCCAAAAAAAACACAGAGCAAACAAGCTGAAAAACCCAATAATTCACAATAAACACCCAAAAAGGGCACAACTCCAGAGCCCATTCACAATGAACCACCAGGAACTGTAGGAGACCCTCCAGATTGATAGGGTGGAGGGCAGATCCTGGTGCTGACTATCAGGTGGCCCCACCTTTTGGAGAGTCACCCACAAATCACATGTAAGTGATAAGTAAGTCATAAACAAAAGAAATAGCAACACATACAAATAAAATCAAAAATATACCACAAAGACACAAAACAAGCTGAAATATGACACAGGGGCCAGCCAGCTTATTAATACAATGAGCCACCTGGTGGTCTTAGCATATTGGATGCCTTGAAAATCAGAGGATTTTTCATTTTTGCTGAGTTACTTTGTCATAGTCAGTTATCACATTTTGAAAATATTTTTGTAAGAGTGAGTTATGCTCATCAATAACACTGACGATAGAAAGTAATTATGCGTGTAAGCAGACTACATAAAACATGTTTTAATAGCATTTTACGATATCATGTAGTTAAAAACAGAGCCCAAATGGCCTTGTGGTGGCTTAAATAGCTTTCAGAGACAGCAGATCCCATGAGATGTAAAAACTGCATCGACTGATGAACTATTTTTGGTTGTGGGCTGTCTTTAGCTAATTGTAGTTCATATTTCTTAAACATCAATTTTGGAATGATGTAAAATCTATGATAAAGTCCCAAGCCAAAATTTTCGGCTGCAATGGACCATGATGAATACCATGTCATTGTGGCACTTTGCAGATAAATGATAGAATCAGAGAAATACAGTATTGAATCATTAGAGTGTGTGCATAATGCAGATGTGAGGTTGCTTTTAGCGCAATATAAACCCTGAGTGGATGTTAATTTACTTTATGCATTACAATTTACAGTACCATGCTTAGGGAGCTTCTTTCCCCTTATGTTGATTTTTAGATGTTTAGTTGTATGCGTTTTTTATTTTTACATTCATGAAGGTCATGTAATGATTTCTGTTTGCAGAAGAAGTAATCTGGTGTGGCAGAGGCTCCTACATGTGGCTGTCACCGCTTCTACAAGCAAAATCAGGCACAAGCAACTGCCACGTGCTTGACTTTACTGACCACTCATTAACATATTTGGGATCTGCTTTTGCCATCAGGAGGATCTATCGGATAAGAAAAAGAGAAAAAATACAAAATACACAAAAACAAGTAATATTTGAAACTGTGAACTTATCTGTAGCTGAAGTTAGAAAGAATGTTTTTCTGTCATTTTATTTTAGATTTCAAAGTTTGAAAATTCTCAATTTTTCAATGTGATTTTTTTGAAATTTCAAAATGTTATGCATTTTGTTTTTTTAGTTTCATTTATGTTAGGTAGAATGCCCAGAGGGGACTGGGCGGTCTCATGGTCTGGAATCCCTACAGATTTTATTTTTTCTCCAGCCGTCTGGAGTGTTTTTGTTTTTTTCTGTCCCCCCTGGCCATTGAACCTTACTCTTATTCGATGTTACTTAATGTTGATTTATTTTATTTTTCTTATTGTGTCTTTTATTTTTCGATTCTTTATTATGTAAAGCACTTTGAGCTACTGTTTGTATGAAACTGTGCTATATAAATAAATGTTGTTGTTATTCCATTTGTGGCATCTCAACAAAAATGGAACTTTCCTGACAAATTTCTTTGAACAAGAAGTGTGCCACATTTCAACAGAATTAGTCCACTAGGAGCCAGGTTGTTTCATGTGGACAGGCAAATTGGACAATGACAGTATATAGATGGTTGTGTAGTAGGTAGCGTGCTGCCTTATACTGTAGGTTCAATGTTCAGGGTTTAAATCCTAGGCCTGGATGTTATCTGTGTGGAATTTTTATGCTCTCCCAGTGTCTTTCCGAGTTTAGCTTACACATCCTTAAAGACATTCTGGTTTGGTCAATTGTTAATTTTAAATTGTCCCTCTGTGTATATGTTTAGACATTGTAATATAATGTTTCTCTGTTACTTATATATATAAATACATCTTATTCTAGGTCATAGAGTAAATCAGTTCTACCATGTGAAGCAGCAACCTTAAGGTCTGTAATTCAAAAGTAGTGCATTAATTAATAGATGTCTTTAAATTGTTCCTGGATGACTGAATGTATAAATGAGTGGGCCAGGCGAGGATGCGGCATTCCTTCCAGGGCTGGCTCCTGTCTTGCAGATTTAATTTCGAATCCCTGTGATCCAGTAATGGATGAATCAATGCATACATACAAACATACAAAAATGGATGGTTAGAGGGTCAAAAATTGCATGGAAAGTTTAGCGGCACTATTCTCCCCGATGATAAAACATGGTATCTCCCTTAATCGACATCAAGCTTAGACTGTAACATAAAACACACCTTTAAATGATCCCTCAGGACAAAGAACCGATAATAAGATCATTTGAAAGTGCGATTTAAATTACAGGTCCTGTAGACCGATCCAGCTGTCGGGATTAGCTTTTCAATACGTCAGGGACAACTGCAAGCACGAAGATGGAAAAGACCGACGTGGCTGGCAGAGGGCAGTCGTGTGCATAGCACGCTGCGTGATGACGTCACACACGGTCCCTAGTTACCGTATCCCTGCTCACTATTCGCCTCACTCCCTGACAACGGCAGCGATGGCGGATCCTGGAGTCGCTGCTGCAGTAGCATCCACCCCGAGCGGGGAACTCGTCAGTTTGCCGGGGGGCTCGCAGCGCCTTCTCTTTTCCCATGATTTGGTGTCGGGCCGGTACCGGGGCTCAGTTCGTTTCGGACTGGTGAGGCTGATCCACGGGGAGGAAGACTCAGATTCGGATTCCGATGCCGGCGGTGGAGCCCCAGGAAGCGGCGCCGGCGGTGGGGCAGGAGCCGGCAGCTCAGACACGGAGAGTGTGCCAAAGGACAGTCGGGCCCGGCCACTCGGCAGGGGGTACGTCCGAGTGCAGTGGTACCCCGAAGGCTGCAAACAGGACATTCGGGAAACCAAGGTGAAAGGAACCGCCGTGTGGGTGTGCTCTCCTGTAGGACGGGGCCGTAACAAAGCAGTGTGGCAGAGCCCCGGATGAACTAGAGGCCTTGCTTCTGGAAGCCGCGCGCCGGGGCCTGTAGTGAAAGTGCACGCGGGGTAGCAAAGGAATGTCGCTAGATATCCCCATCTGGTGCCCTAAACCCTGAGAAACAGCCAAACGAAGACCGCCGGAGTGCACTGTGGCGTCCGGCGAAACCTGAAGGGGCTGGACTTTCCCTGAAAGTCGAGGCGGGGCCGGGGCTGCGCAACCTGTCGGGATTGCTCGGTGCCCGAGATGACTCGAGCTCGGCAACAGGAGAACGTAGTCGCTGTAACTCAAAGGAGTGCATCATGTATCGTCACAATTGCAGTGGTAATGTTAGGGAGTTCAGCGAAATGAGAACGGGGCTGGGGGTGGCGGCGACGAGACGACCAGCTGTTCTAATGAAGCCTCGTACAATGGAGAATGGAGGACCGGTTTTGTGTAGCCAGGTGAAAGTGACATGAGATTCTCTCATCTCCCGAGCCCAGTTGTTCGTAGACAGCGCTGAAGAACATCAAATTGTAAATCTTGACGGGCCATTCCTTTTGGTTATCTAAAATTAGCTAGATTATACATTTTTGCCAGCGCGAAGTCGGATAAATTGAGCATTTATTGTATGACATTTTGTACAGTTTATAATCAGGCTGCAGTGGGAACACTCCCATTGAAGGTCAGCACTCGCAGAAAAAACTGACAGTTCCATCCTCTGTTGCTAGGACTTGTATGACAGAATTACAAGTGCAATTTTCCTCCCGATTGTTTTCTCTTTCCAATCTTTTGCCTGCTTTTGCAGAGTTTGATGCATCACAAAGGCCAGGAGAGTCAGTCGGCAGTTTCTCAGTGACAATTACTGAATTCATCCCACTGGCTTTCCTTGTGTAACATTAAACATGAAAGTCTACTGGATGAATGGAAAGTCCCACTGCACTCAATTTTGGCCGAGTCATTTATGGATCATTGTTCCTTGCAAATGAAAGCTGAATGGCAATCTGTATGCTTTGCTTCTTTGTGATCAGTTTCTGTTTGAAAACCTTGATGTCAAGCTATTGATTACTTTTTGATGTCTAATGTGTATTAATAGGGCACGTTGTTAACTGTGTTCGTGTTCTCATATCTTAACTGCTCAAATCAAATCCTATTTGTCACATATTTATACACCATACGGTATGTGGTGAAATGCTTAGATGCTGAACTCTCAAGATGCTACATTTAAAGAAAATAAATAGTAAATACCCAACTGCATAAAAATCAATGTGTACAATGGCAACATTATATTACAATTGTTCAAATATATAGTAAGTAAAAATTTCGAATTAGCATAGGCTGCCCTAATTTTGAATATTTATAAGAAATGTAATGATTTACGTCATGAAGTTGAAGTACATAGTAAACAAGGATAGTTGCATCAGATGTTTGAAATATTAAAATGAAATATTAAAAGTCTCAATTGTAATAGAACTTTGTCATTTTTCACTCCGATAGAGGTCTATACAGGGCTAGATCCCTAGCAGATGATACAAAATGACATCATATTCATAATCGTCTAAAATGGTACCTTCCAAGCTTGTGTTTGAAAATTAGATTTTTTTAATTTTCTGGGAGTGACTTTCAGAGGGTAGGACCACCAGTAAAGAATCAAATATCAAAAATATTCTCTTCGTGATCAGCAACCTCAAAATAGCATAAAACAATACTCCACATGCCTATATTACCACTCCTCAATTTTTTTGAAATTCTGTGTAAAAGAGTAGCTTTGACCCTTCATATTCCACTAGGGGGTGAACCCCTGGGGTCCGGTGATGATGTGTCAAGCTCAACTTCAAGACGTTCTGTTTGGATTTGTTAAGACATCTATCGCTTTACTCATTGTCATCAGCATGTGATATTCTGCAAGTAGTCTGGTCCAAAATTACCTAAAGATTGTTTTTAGGTAAGGTTTTATTAGCTAGCAATTTTTTTTTTGTGGTCAAGAGAGCTAAACATAGGTGGGAACCCCTGAAAGTTAATAACATTTTGCATAACTAAAAATCAAAATGAGTCAAATGGGTATATCATATGTGGGGATTTTCTCATATCGGAAGCAGTTTTCTAAGCATTCATATGTCATTTTTATTAACACAGTAGGTTAATATTGTAGAATTAACAATAAGTTATCATGTAGCTCTAGGCACTGTCCTAGTTTAGAATATGGATGGACTATAGACAGAAGCTCCGTCTCTCGGGTCTCTCTGAACTGGTCTTCAGGCAGCTGTAGTGTTTCACTGATCACAGCACAGAGGAAAAGCCATTGTTGGAGTAGGTGGTATGTTTGATAATTTTCTTTGCCCTCATCCAGCATCACTTGGTATAGATGTCCTGGAAGCTAGAGAGTGCACATCCAATGTTGCGTTCTTTTCAGCAGAGCCTTGTGGTCCTGCTGCATGCTGTTTCCAATCCAGGTTCCTGTAAGGATACTTTTTGATGGCGGATTTATAGAAATTCATTATTATATAGGAGGACAGCCTAAATTCCCTGAGCGGTTTGAGGTGGTAAAGGCCTTGTTGCCCCTCCTTTATCAAGGAGTCAAAGTGCTTGGTCCTCTGTGGTGTGGACACCAAGGTGTCTGAAACTGTCTACCAACTCCACCTGAGTGCTGCTAATACTGATGGGGTAGCAGTGACTCTACTGTTTTCTTGCAAAGTCCACAATTAGTTCTTTTGTCTTGTTGACATTCATGAGTAGAGTGTTGTCTTGAGACCGGTGTGACAGACTCTCCTGTTCATTCAGGGAAGTCTGCTGATTGTTGTTAGAGATCAGGACACCCCCAAACCCCCCTTGACAATGATGTTAAAATCATGGATTCAGAACACAGCCCTGTGGAGCTACTGTATTGAGGGTTGGGGACAAAGTGTGGCCACCCACTTGGGGGATTTTGAATCAGCTCTATAGCCAGTTGTGAGTTGATTTGCCAAACTACCAGCCTTATTGCAGAGGGCTTGATGCGTGCTACTTCTCTTATTATGAGCCGAAACAAAGATGAGTTAGCTTTCCGAATAGGTACTCCTCGGTGTAAATGTAGCTGCACTTATTGTGGCTCCTCCAGGGGACTGCTAATGAGTGATGTCAAAAACAAAGTGATGCATGTAGTAGGGCACAGCTGCTACCCAGATTGGTGTCAGAGGCCAGAACAGTGTGTCTAATTTTGATGGAAAGCCTATTACGACAATGATGGGTGGCAGTTTGATTCTTTCCTGATAGGTAGTGCAGTATGTCACTAGTTGTGCAACAAGCTCTGCTTATCTGCTGCGGATGTTGCATCTACTCTCCTCAAGTATGCCGCTGTGGGGCCACTGGAGATCAGTTGTGACACTGTGTCAGTAATCTCCATCCATTTTGTTTCTGCTGACATTCATATGGAAGAGAGAACATTCTGCAGTGATCCTGAAGCCTAGTTTTTGTAGGGTGTTTTCATAATGGTTTCATTTTTTTGTAGGATATGAATGTATCAGTTCCAGAATTTTTTTTTTTTTTTGCTGATGTCATTGTTGTTGTTGTACCTCTTTGTGTTCGGCATCTGTGAGCCGGATGCCTTTTCTGTGGTGTGCTTCTCTCCTGTGAACTCCGCCTGACCTAACAATAGGTCCTGCATAATTTTTCCTGACATGTGCCTGTTCACACTGCAGCATATGCGGGCCTCTTCATCAAGCGGCCTGCATATATTGATCAGAATCCCTGGGCACTCCTTGTGGGTCCTCGTTACTATAGAAATGCAGCAAGCAGCTAGAGTGAGGCGCATTAAATAGATCATATAAGCATCACACGGAGGTTCCTTGTGATGGGAGCAACCTACTGCAGGCGGCCGTCTTAATGAGAGCCCCTTCAAGCCTCTGATTCCTGTCCAGTTCGTGGAGTTTTACTGCAGTCTGTTCTGTGGGTTATATTTGCCGGCACAAGTAACTTATGTTGTAGCTGCGATGGAACAAGAAAATAGTGTATTGCACCAAATTCTTCCTTTTTAATTTTTTTTTCAGAATTTCTACTATGTTTTTTTTGTATAATTTCTGCAGGTTGACTTTTTGGTAAAAGGGCGGGGCAGCAATCTGTTTATTTTAATTTGTATAGTGTCTGTTATATAGGGAAGAATACTAAGTGAACAAAGCCATTTGACGGGGGAGCCATGCCATGCCATGCCATTTCAGATTAGTTATTAGTGTAAACCTGATAAATATATCATGTGAAAGTCATACACAGTGAATGTACCTAAAGCTTTACATTTTCATTTAATATTAGTTATTTAAGAAATACTTAGAATTTGATCAATTTTATTAATCTTGCAAAGTAATTTCAAAAGAGTGAATGGTGGTTGCTGGTGACCTCTCCAACTTCTAATTTAGCATAATTCTTCTCAAACACAAATATTTAACCCACAATGCCATTAATTCCCAAAAAAGTCAATGAATTTTTCATTTTCATTTACATTCGAAACTCACCTACACTGAAAAAAGTAAAACATTGATGTTGTTCGTTCAATGTAAGTTTTCTCTTTCAAGCAGCTTAAGGTTGGTCATTTAGTGTCGTAGTTTGACATATTTGGTTTCAGATCTCAATCAAAGTAAAAAAATTTGTTTGTACCAAAGTAAGTTATGGTGGAGGGAATAAATATAAAAATCTTATTTCAGTTAACCTAATTTTTTAGGTTGTTCGTGTGCTGTGTTTGAAGGGCCGTTTGTATATTCTTCTGGTCGAACTTTCCAGCGTGATGGCTTTCCAACTGCTAAAAAAGAAGAACAAGTTAAAAAATAGATTAACTTCTGTATAAAACAAGTGAATTGCACCCAATCACTCTAAATGATTTGCCTCAACTTAAAGATTGTGGGATCAATAAGCTAAAAAGAATTATATTGGTTCAGATTGATTTTCCCCTTGGGATTAATAAAGTATCTATCTATCTATCTATCTATCATATAGTGCTTTTATAACCTATCTATCTATCTATCTATCTATCTATCTATCTATCTATCTATCTATCTATCTATCTATCTATCTATCTATCTATCTATCTATCTATTAAGTGTGAATCATTACCAAACTTTTTTCAGTGTACAAACATTTCTATAAAAATATTTAAGAAATATGACTGCATTTGAAATAGGAATGAGCGCAAATAATAATATTAAAAAAAAAAAAAGGATTGTGAGAACAAAAAAATAATAATACTTTGAATTGGAACATTTCTTCATAATGGATCAGTGTTGCAGGGATGGCCTTTGGCTTTGCTGACCCAATATTGGAATATTCACTTTAGACGCTAAATGAATTGGGGAAACTCTTTGCTGTAAATCTTACAGAGAATGTCAGCCTCCATATATTAATTGCCTTCTTCATCTTGACTCCAAGAATCCCAAGGTATTTCTGTTACTGTTCTGGACCAAACAAAAAATACTGCCGGATCTTTTGGTCATATCCAGCCTATAAAAGCAACACTGTGTTAAGCAGGCTTACTAAATCCAGTGGTGATGATGTTTCTGTGTTAGTAGAGAAGCATAAACTGATACTGAGAACCCTTGTTTATGTTCTAATGATTTATGATAATGGACAATATTTCACTGTCAGGAATGGAAAAAAATATCCTTTGAAAACATGGTAGCACAGAATCAAAGTTTTGCAGAGGCCAATAGAAAATTAGTGTTTTGTTAAAAAGTCTACCCTACCAATTTTCAGTGCATGATACTGATGGGTTACACCAATTAACATTTGATTTATCAGTTTACTGCCTAAAATGGGCATAAACTGACTTAGAAAAGTGAAGTGTTCTGCTGATCCATAATATTCTGGCAGGTTACCTTGTTTAAGTGGCATAAAAACAGATCGAAGCTTATAACAAACAAGCATGCAGTGAAAGTGGCTGGCATGTCTGCTTCTGCTTCATTAAGGCGAGGCAGCTCAAACTGTGACTGGAATAACTGACTTCATGACAGGGGAGTTGAACTCCCAAAGATCGCACTTCAGGTTCTGTTCTGTCTGTTCCTAAATATTTGTTTTTCTAGCCGACAAATACGCAACTGCCCAGCTCAGGAAAACAAATTTTGGTTGGAAAGAAATATTCAGATAATCTACTCTGTAATATAAAATGAGAAAATCCATTGCAGAAATGAATTTGTGAACATTATTTTTATAAATGTAATGGTGTTGGGGAATTATATTAGGATGTCGTCTAGCTCAGTTGGTTTCAGGACTTGGTCCTGGGGACCACTGTGGCTGCAGGCTTTTTTTCCCAACCAGATTCATAATCGATGATTATAACTAATCTCATTTAATTTAATTAGCTTGTCTTTTTTCTCTCTTCTCTTATTCTGCATTCAGATAATCACAGCAGTAAGATTTTTACATTTATAAGACAGTAAGAAATATTTCTATTTTTGCATTATGCTTAACTCACTTTTGTTATTTTTGTACCATTTTGATCACTTTTCTGTGTAGTTTGCATCCTTCGTTGTACGTATCTTAATAATGATAATTAAAACCAAGCAGATCAGACACCCAGGCTAACAACACTGAATGATGAAAGACTGCAATTACTTCTGCATCAGACCCGCTAATCTTCTTCTATAATACGCTACCGTGGCTGTTCGTTTGTCTGTCCAGGATTTTAAATCACTTGTAGCTCGCAAACAGTTTCACCTATTGACCTGAAATTTGGTGCACATATACTACGTGACGTCTACTGTCCGCTTTTGGGGTGATGATTATAATTACGCTTTTTATTTTTATTATATTGTAGAATCAACTCTCGGCAGTGCGCAGCAAGGCGGCCGCCCAGCCGTGCGGCGCATGCGTGCGTGCGTGCATCGTTCTCATATCCCTACCACCTTTGCCATCACTTCCCCTACCTCTTCATATCTTGAATCACTCTTGAGGCAGATTGTGGCGCTTAAGTAAAAAATCAAGAAAAACATACTAAGTAATTGCAACACAAAAACTAACTTAATCAGTTTTAACGTGAAAAGATGCCGACAAAAGAAGAGAAGTAGCGGGCTGCAAGGGTGGAGAAAAGAAGAGCTGCTGAGGAAGCAGCAAGCACATCAACCTCTGAGCAAACGAATGCTAAACGTACAGAGAAAGAGGATGAAAATTAGGAATGCTCACGTCAAGTGTATTCAACGTGCAGTGTGCCGTTACTGGTTAGTAAATAATAGATTAAATAATCAGAATACCTGGAAAAGTAGAATGAAAATCAGGATGACAGTGTTGCTGAAAAATCAAACTACGTTATCCTCATATGACTGCATTTTAATAAAAAATTATCAAACTTAATTCTGTTTAGTTTCTGTATTGATCTTAAAACAGAGAAACTGGTTGGGACAACATCCTGCAGTCACATTGAGTCCCCATGACCAAGTTTGGGAACTAGTGCCCTAGCCCAGGGGTCCTCAATCACGGTCCTGGAGAGCCGCAGTGGCTGCAGGTTTTTGCTCCAATGCAGTTGCTTAACAAAAAGCACTTATTGTTAAAGTAACACTTCTGCTTCACTTTAGTGATTTTGAGCCCTTATTGCTCAATTTTGTCTTAAACAGCTATTTTAATTGCTCCTTATTATCAATAACATGCAAATGACAAGAGAGAGCAGCATTTCTCCATTTAGCTTATTTACGTTTACTCCTGTGTGTATTTATCTGCACTATTGGGTTTAATTAAATACTTGGAAGAAAAATGAAGAGAAAAAAGTGAAGGACTGAGAATTACTCGTCCATTTGAGCCTTCAAATCATTTGCATGATAGAAAGGGAAAGAAAATCTAGGATATGAGAATGACCTGACATAGCATAGAATTTAATTTCATAGCCTGTTAGTGTTTTATTGGCAAGAATTGCTTTCTAATTAAGCAACCAGGTTAGAACAAAAACCTGCAGCCACTGCGGCTCTCCAGGACTGGGATTGAGGACCCCTGCCCTAGCCTAATACATCATCATTATAGGTGTACTTTTGTAAAGGGAAAAAACGTCAGCATTTGATAACATACTGCACGGGGCAAAGTTTCAATGTGGGATTGCAGTACCCAGCTTTCAACGAAAGGGAATGGAGTCTCGAGTTTAGTGAACACGTATTAAATTTATATAATTTAAAAAGTTGGAGCTTTGGACCATTTTTCAGGAACAAATGGGTGGTCTTGTATATAAATGTCTACACCTGAAAGTGTGTGTGTCTGTCCGGCCTGGAAGTGAGAGGTGGAGTCGGGGTAAGAGCTTCGCCTTCGAGGAAACGGAAAACTCGCTTAGCCGCTTATAACACAAGTGAGGCCAGCACGTCAGCAAAATGAAACCTCAGAAGAAAGACAAAGTCGCTTAACCGCTAACATCGGCAAAACGGTATCCCTTTTACTTTTCCTCCCGCAGCTAATGCACAAGTGATGTGAGCACGTCGGCAAATCAAATCCTCCTAGGAGAGAGATGCCCAGAGTAGTTCCTTTCAATTACCTCACACCTCTACATTTCAGTTTATTTTCTGACGATTTCAATAGTTTCTAGGACCCTGGGCTTACACGGCTAGTAGATTTATAAATGTATAGGTAGAAATGGAAGTACAGCTTGAACATTCCTAAATCAAAATTCCAAAATCCGAGCCTTTTTGAGCGTTGACATGAGACTACAAATGGAATAACGTATGAATGTTTGTTATGTGTGCTGAGAGCGGATTGCAAGTGGTGAAAATAAACATAACCTGTTGTAAGCGAAAAACCTTTCTGTAACATCCATCCATCCATTTTCTAACCTGCTGAATCCGAACAGGGTCACGGGGGTCTGCTGGAGCCAATCCCAGCCAACACAGGGCACAAGGCAGGAACCAATCCTGGGCAGGGTGCCAACCCACCGCAGGACACACACACAAACACACCCACACACCAGGCACACACTAGGGCCAATTTAGAATCACCAATCCACCTAACCTGCATGTCTTTGGATTGTGGGAGGAAACCGGAGCGCCCGGAGGAAACCCACGCAGACACGGGGAGAACATGCAAACTCCACGCAGGGAGGACCTGGGAAGTGAACCCGGGTCTCCTAACTGCGAGGCAGCAGCGCTACCACTGCGCCACCGTGCCGCTTTCTGTAACATGATTCTGCATTTGCATTTGAAAACCTCTCTGAACTAGTGGTAATAATGAATAATACGTTGTCACCGGTGCTGTGCGTGCTGTCTTTTGTTCAGTTACGCCGACAGTGTGGGAGTTGATGTATGGTTGAAAGAATTGGCAGCTATATTGATGAAAATATCAATTATAAAATATGCATTTGAAGTAAACATTATGTCACATCCCTTTAAAAGGAGGCGGAAAGGACAGCAGTTAAGAGGGTTGATAATGAAGAGCCACAGGAGATACAAATTTCAGTACTCAAAATGCCCAAATTAATAAATGTGCCTTAATGACACCAGAAGGAACATGGACAAAGCTTCTCGGCACCCACCTGCTGACTGCGTGTCTGAACAAATAACTAAAGGAAGTTAAGATTAATGCCTAATTTAAAATGCAAACATGCCATGCCAGCATATAGCTGCAGTACTTTAACATGCAGTACGGTATATCCATAGACCACAATGCTTATCTAAGCTCTATTTGCTGCTGTTGTGCCATATATAATAGTTCCCTTGAAAGTAGTTTTCTAGTATTTGTACACATATTTATCCATTCAGTATTTTTATGTGAACATTTGTCCTGTAAAATTACATTTTTCCAAAGTCAAAATAAACCATTTTCTGTAGATACTTAACTGGGGAAGAAAAACTCCAAGGCAGTCAATGCGGCATAGTGGTTAAGGTTTAAAAAGAAAAAGAAAAAAACACAGTGTAACCAGTTGCATCTGTCAAATGTTATAACTCACTTTGGATAAAAGTGTCAGCCAAACGAGTGGTAATACTTGGAGCCATATAGCTGCAGTGGTCAATGTGTGTGTCTGTCTGTCTCATCTGTCGCCAATGTACAAATTAATTGTTAAGCTTCAGTTACCTTGTGCAAGAATGGATAATGGCTGTTTTGGCTTTTTATTTTTTCACAGCATGAAGTCTTTTGCTCTCTCAGAAATCCATCCATCCATCCACCCATTTTCCAACCCGCTGAATCCGAACACAGGGTCACGGGGTCTGCTGGAGCCAATCCCAGCCAACACAGGGCACAAGGCAGGAACCAATCCCGGGCAGGGTGCCAACCCACCACAGGACACACACAAACACACCCACACAATTCACCTAACCTGCATGTCTTTGGACTGTGGGAGGAAGCCCGCGCAGACACGGGGAGAACATGCGAACCCGGGTGTCCTAACTGCGTGGCAGCAGTGCTACCACTGCGCCACCATGCCGCTCTCAGAAATCCTGGTGGTTTAAAAGCATAGACAGGAGGGTGGATTTTTCAGGAAGATGCAAATATTCCAATTTCCAAAATCCTAAGTAATTTCTGGTCCCAGGAAGTCATATAAACATGTTAATAATACAAACATTTACGTTCCAAGGTACAATTGTTGGTTTATTAAGTGAAGTTATAAAAGCTAAGTACAGTTTGTTTTTGTATTTCATGTACTGTCTGAACTGATGAATGTCATTTTTTTTACTTGTGTGTAAAATACAGTTTTATCATTTCTTTAGGAGATGGGGGGGATACGATTAGAATCAGACTCCTATGAAAGAAATTCTCCATTAGGCAAACACTCATCTAAGTTAATCTAGTGTGGTATATGTGACCCTAAATTTCTCTTGAATATCTGTTTTCTCTTCAATATGTTATGCATGCGTTCCTTCCATTTTTAGAATAGAAATGGAAGGCATTCTTTGTTAAATCTATGGCTGCAAGAAATTGTCTACAAAAACTAGTAAAACACTACATAACAGCAACAGCTAGCCACTGTTAACAGATATCTTATGTAACGTTTTAATCACCTTTACCCAACTGAAGGTCCAATGGGGCTGGTACCCGTCGGCCAGCAGCACTGGGCATGAGACCGGTCACAAACCTGGACAGGAGCCCATCCATCACAGGACTCACTCACCTATATGGCCATGCTCTTAAAGGGACAAACTTGCAATTTTCAGTGAACCTATTCCACAGGTCCTTTGGGATGTTGGAGGAAAACCCATGCAGACTGGGGATAGCAACATGCGGACAACAACCTGATGCAGAATTCAAATCCTGGATTTGTTGACTTCTGGATACTCTGGTTTTCCTTCCTCATCCCTGATATTAGGTAAACAGCGATTCCAAATTGACCCCAGTGTGAGCTTTCTTCATGTTTGGGCATTGCAATGCAATGGAGTGATGCCCTCTCTAGTGCTGTTTCCTGCCTTGTGCCTGATGTTGCTGGGACAGGCTCGGCCCCCAGTGACCTTGTGTTGGTTTGAGCAGGGTTGGCAACAATAATAAGTGATTAGAAAAGGTGTGGGGGTGTCTGTACAGTGGAATATGTCTGTATTTGTCACCACATTTTGTTATTTTGGTACTTGCATATCCAAGTCCATCAGAACTGCTGCAGCAAATCCAGTACCAGAGTTGATCTTTTAAGTCACAGGAAAAAATGATCTAAAGATGAAAGTTGCAAGCATATTCTTATGAAAATCCTGTATACTGGCACAATACTATCAAAGACTGTCCGTCCAACTCCAGTTGACAAGAGTGCTTTAAGGCTGATTCATTCTGAATGTAGATTAATTAAAGAGAAAGCAAGAAATCACAGCTGAAATTGCTCTTCACATTTCACTTCTGATAATATTGCCAATTAAGATAAAAGCAAACTAGGCTCATCTTGGTATGACCTGTGCAAGGTTCATCCATTGTCCAACCCGCTATATCCTAACTACAGGGTCACGGGGGTCTGCTGGAGCCAATCCTAGCCAACACAGGGTGCAAGGCAGGAAACAAACCCTGGGCATGGCGCAGTGCAAGGTTCAAAAAGTTTATAAAAAAAAAAAAAGTAGGAGAAATTTACCCCTTGAATATTTAAACTGGAAATTTTTATCAGTATTGTTAAGTGAGTAGCACTCATCACATTTTGCTTGTGCATGAAAGTGTAAGAATTTAGTGTAAAAATAGTGGAGGTACATTTACGTAGCACACAGCCATTTAAACACAGACTTGGAGATATTCAGACTGTATTTTATATATAAAATATTCTGGTGTTTTAAGATGCCTTATATTTGTAAAAACAAAGCCTCACGCAGAGCTAAATTTAGACAACATACCTGTATATGTTACCTGCCAAGATTAGGACCGTCTCAAGGGGACAGAGTTGTAGTGGGCGAGTGACATGAAGAAAAACAAAAAAATAGCCAACATAAAAATGCTTAACATAATAATAAGGGACAGGGACCAAATGCTACACTGGGTACAGAAACAAAAAGGGAAAGGGAAGAATGCAAATGTGTCACTTAAAGGGTCTTTTGAAACATTCTGAAAACTAGGAGCAAAGACAAAAAGGACATACAGGGTGACCCAGCAAGGGTGCTAATGAGACCCCTGAAGGTACTGCTAGGATTAGCAACACGTTTGTCACCTCAATGCTATTCCTGCCAATCCACATAAGAATCCTGCATCATTTGTCCCATGACAGATCGTGTCCCTGCAAACGCCATTCCTGACTTGGGGCCCTGCTCACTCCTTGAGAATTCCCTGACGAAGATTCACAGTGTTAATGTGAGAATTACCAGTTTTGCATTTAATAAAACCTGCTGTATTAAGTGACATGAATTGAGCCTGTGGATTTTTTTATGAGGTGCACTAGATTGGCACATGTTTGCCAACTGGAATATAATTTCCGAATTAACCTTAGTCAGATTAAAAGAAAGTAATACACTGCAGTATACTGCACAGCTTTATTGTAATAACTAAATGTTTTCAAACATAAACCACCATATTATTGTGTTGTGATCCAGTAGTCAGAATTTGAAAAAAGTGTGGGTGTGTGGTCATTCTCAATCTTAAATGATTTCCTCCAGAATGTACTGTCTATAAGGCTATAACATTACCGATTTATACAACATAAAATGAGCTAAATCATTGCCATTAACTATCAAGCTAATTGGTGAGAGATCAGTCACTCAGTATGCTTGTGTCCAGCTATGTTCTTGCCCAGAGCTATCAGATCAAGTCATGTTCTGTTTTTGCATAATATTGTATTTTAGTATTTGAAATTTTATTATTGAAATGATTAAGAAGTTCTTGAAGCTGTGAGCTGTGATGACTCTGCTTAAAATATCTAGCTGAAATTGGGACATGCATTTTTGGCTTGATTACTTGTTAATTCAGCTCAACTGCTGTGAAAACACAATGATATTAATATGAGGTGATAGACACTTGTAAAACTAATAAATATATGTATATACTCAGCAAAAAAAGAAACGTCCCTTTTTCAGGACTGTGTATTTCAACAATAATGTTTTAAAAATCCAAATAACTTTACAGATCTTCATTGTAAAGGGTTTAAACAATGTTTTCCATGCATGTTCAATTAACCATAATCAATTAATTAACATGCACCTGTGGAATGGTCGTTAAGACCTTAACAGCTTACAGAAAGTAGGCATTTAAGGTCACAGTTCTAAAAACGCAGGACACTAAAGAGACTTGTGAAAAACACCCAAAGAAAGATGCCCAGGGTCCCTGCTCATCTGCGTGAACGTGCATTAGGCATGACTGCTGATGTGGCTAGGGCAATAAATTGCCATGTCCGCACTGTGAGACGCCTAAGACAGCGCTACAGGGAGACAGGAAGGACAGCTGATCATCCTCGCAGTGGAAGACCACGTGTAACAACACCTGCACAGGATCGGTACATCCGAATATCACACCTGCGTGACCAGTACAGGATGGCCACAACAACTGCCCGAGTCACACCAGGAACACACAATCCCTCCATCAGTGCTTAGACTGTCCGCAATAGGCTGAGAGAGGCTGGACTGAGGGCTTGTAGGCCTGTTGTAAGGCAGGTCCTTACCAGACATCACCAGCAACAACGCCGCCTATGGGCACAAACCCACCTTCGCTGGACCAGACAGGAGTGGCAAAAAGTGCTCTTCATTGATGAGTCACGGTTTTGTCTCACCAGGGATGATGGATGGATTCGTGTTTATCGTCGAAGGAATTGAGCACGTCTGGGACCTGTTGGATCGCAGGGTGAGGGCTAGGGCCATTCCCCCCAGAAATGTCCAGGAACTTGCAGGTGCCTTGGTGGAAGAGTAGGGTAACATCTCACAGCAAGAACTGACAAATCTGGTCCAGTCCATGAGGAGGAGATGCACTGCAGTACTTCAAGCAGCTGGTGACCACACCAGATACTGACTGGTACTTTTGATTTTGAGCCTCCCTTCATTCAGGGACACATTGTGAAACATTTTTAGTTTATGTCTTATGGTGTTGACTCTTTTAGTGTTCATACAAATATTTACACATTAAGTTTACTGAAAGTAAAAACAGTTGAAAGTCAGAGGACGTTTCTTTTTTTGCTGAGTATATACACACACACACACACACACAAAATAGTGATATGTTATAAGAATGTTACATACACAAAAGAATGATACAGTATGCATACCTTATTGCCATATTTGTCTGGGGCTTAAAGACCTGCGCCCTCAAATCTATAACATGCTTATGCTCACAAACATGTGTTATTCATTTCTAATGAAAAAGTTGGGGATTTTAATACACAAACTTGGTGTGAAAATTGGCGGATGGTTAAAATTTGCTGTAACGTTAAGCAAGTTGCACTCAAGCCATTTTTGATGTTGGCATTTTAATGACTTCAGGTAGCAGGACAATGTAGTGATCAGAAAATCTAATTTAATTGGGTATTTCAGAAAAAATGTTGGCCACATTCTGATGTTCATGAACTATTTTTATCACAGTTAATTGACCTGTTCTCTCAATTCAGCAGTCTTCAGAATTGGTAATAAGGCCTACTACATACACTTAATGTTAGTTGCCAGAGTATGTAGCTAATGCATTTTGTCTATAAAAGGTGTGTGCTGTGTGTTGTACGACTGGCAATGGTAGTGTTACCAAAGAAGCCAACCATCACACATAGCATAACCCTGAAGTTTCCTTCCCACACTACTGTGTGAAAAAAAATAAGGAATTACAGGTTCAGCTGGGCCACATGAGAACAATATTAGCTATATACATTTGAGCATAACATATTAGTTGTATATTATTTGAATAAAAGTGCTTTCTGTTCACTTGTTCTGTGCATGTGCCTTTATTGCAACATGTGTGCAGTCAGTTGCGCTGATTTCATTAGGAAAATTGCCAATCGTTGCAAATTGCCTTTTGATCTTGCCCTGCACACCTTGACTGTAAGGATACTCGATGCATCTAGGTAGCATCTTAATTATACAGTCCCATACATATTGCAAGATTAGGCTCAGGGATGTTTGCAAGATTCCTGACCAGTCACCCAGTTAATGCTGAAAAACAACCATTGCCATATAACCAATGGTTGTTAAAACCTGTAATGGATTGTGTAATTTCTGCATGATGGGCTCAGAGAGGGAAGTTAAAAGAATGTTAGTCAGTACTCCAATCAATCAATCAACATTTATTTATATAGCACATATTCATACAAAAAAATGTAGCTCAAAGTGCTTTACAAAATGAATAGAAAAACAGAAGACACAATAAAAAATAAACATAAGTCAACATTAATTAACATAGAATAAGAGTAAGGTCCGATGGCCAGGGTGGACAGAAAAAACAAAAAAAAAACCTCCAAAGACTGGAGAAAAAAATAAAATCTGTAAGGATTCCAGACCAAGAGACCACCCAGTCCCCTCTGAGCAATCTACCTAACATAAATCAAACAGTCCTCTTTGTATTTACGGTTTTCATGGAAGGACCTGATGATGATGGTCACGTAGACTTCTGGCTTTTAGTCCATCAATGTTGGTGCATCATGATGGTTTGAGTAGCCACAAAGAAACCGGAAAAAGAAACAGAAGAGAGAGTAGGGGTCAGTACGGATTTTGGAGCCACTGTGAATAGTTATTATGATGAATTGAACATACAGAGTATCAGTATTAAGTTAAAGTGATGTTATGAGAAGGCCATGTTAAAGTAATGTGTTTTCAGCAGTTTTTTTAAAGTGCTCAACTGTATTAGCCTGGCGAATTCCTAGTGGCAGGCTATTCCAGATTTTAGGTGCATAACAGCAGAAGGCCGCCTCACCACTTTTAAGTTTAGCTTTTGGAATTCTAAGGAGACACTCATTTGAAGATCTAAGGTTACAATTTGGAATATAAGGTGTGAGGCATTCCGATATATAAGATGGAGCACGATTATTTAAGGCTTTATAAACCATAAGCAGTATTTTAAAGTCAATCCTGAATGACACAGGTGACCAGTGTAGTGACATCAAAACTGGAGAAATGTGTTCGGATTTTCTTTTCCCAGTTAGGATTCTAGCAGCTGCATTCTGCACTCGTTGCAAATGATTTATGTCTTTTTTGGGTAGTCCTGAGAGGAGTGCATTACAGTAATCTAGTCTACTGAAAACAAAAGCGTGAATTAATTTCTCAGCATCTTTCAATGATATAAGAGGTCTAACTTTAGCTATGTTTCTTAAGTGAAAAAATGCTGTCCTAGTGGTCTGATGAATATGCGATTTAAAATTCAGATTACAGTCAACGGTTACCCCTAAGTTTTTTACTTCCGTCTTAACTTTTAAACATAATGCATCAAGTTTATTTCTGATAACCTCATTGAATCCATTATTGCCAATTACTAAGATTTCAGTTTTCTCTTTATTTAGTTTGAGAAAATTACTATTCATCCATTCAGAAATACCAGTAAGACATTGTGTTAGTGTATCGAAAGAGTCGGAGTCATCAGGTGCTATTGATAAGTACAGCTGTGTGTCATCGGCATAGCTGTGGTAGCTCACGTTGTGCCCTGAGATAATCTGACCTAATGGAAGCATGTAGATTGAAAAGAGCAGTGGACCCAGGATAGAGCCTTGTGGAACACCATATCGGATATCATGTGTCTTTGAGATTTGATTACCATAACTCACAAAGAATTTTCTACCTGCCAGGTAGGATTCAAACCAATTTAAGACCCTGCCAGAGAGGCCCACCCATTGACTAAGGCGATTTCTAAGAATCTTGAATCAGTAATGCCTTAAGTTTACATTCACTAAAGTTTCATTTTCGATGTTTTCCCATCAGTAGCAGTGGTGACGTCACTCAGGAACATGGACACATTTGTATGGTGATTAGATCATTAATATTTAAAAAAAAGGGGGTTTCTTAAGTCTGATGGGGAGTAGCTAAAAATTGATTTTAGATTTATATAGGCACGTGGTGTACACACGGTTTTATAAATCAGATTAGTATCATTATTTATTTATTTTTTTTGGTGCAATTTAAAAAATGTGAATGTGGAATCTAAGCAACGTTTTGGTCATTAAGAGAAAGCAGCCAAATAAAGAAGGAATACATTTTTTTGTGTTAGAATATTTCATGTTTCCAAATGCAGCAAACCTTGTAGCCACCAAAACTATCCCTTCCCAAAGCAACTCCTTTTTATACCCAAATCACATTTGATTATTATGAGTATTATATTTTCATATCTTCTAAATTTACAGTATTATGAATAAAAAACAGTATTATGTTGATTAAAATTCTTTTTAAATATTTAAAAAGACTAGAAATTTGAGTGAGTACTGCACAAAAAGTAGTCATGATAATTTTTGTTGTATTTTATTTGTAACTTAATTTGCTTGTATTTTGACCTTTTATAGTATATTTATTAAAATGTGCTATAAGACTGATAAAAATCTCTTTTTAGTGTATGTAGCAAAAAGCAAAAATGAACCATATCACTAAAATATATACCCATATTTAAAATAATACATCAATTTTGATCATATGAACAACTCTGTTTGTACAAATGCTGCTACAAGTCTGCAGGACCTCATCATGCTTCACTTTTGCCTTGCATATGGGATGGTGGATTCAGGGCAGGTTCGTGGGGGAGTTTTATACACAATTTACATTACATTTCTATTATTATTTATAATATCGTAATAGAAATTATACAACTTACCATAATGCAGAATCAGTGGGAGCCCTGAGCTTGTTTTCCTGCAACCAGGTGATCCCATCTGGGGACGATGGAAGACAATGACACACAAAGTGTGTTGCTTATGTTCAGTCTACTCCGTAATCTTGTTTTGGTTGCTGTCGCTGCAGAACACACTTCCTCACAAAGATAGGATGTTGGAAATGGAAGCAGACTTTTCAGTGCTTTTGTGGCAACCTCCGGATATTCCGCCTTGACTTTAATCCAAAATGTATGGAGATTTGAAGTTGTGTCAAGCATACTGTTAAGGCCACCATCATTTGCAGCCTCAAGCAGTTGATCCTCTTCAAGCACAGACAAAGTTGATTCCCCTGGCTTATTCACAAATGGTTCACGGATCCATTCCTTCCCATTTCGGGGGTCTTTTGTGGTTGGGAATAATGCTCAAACTCTATTGAAAGCTGAGATAGGTGATCATACACAAACTGGGAGAAAGAAGGTCTTGGCTTGGTACCTTTAACAGCCTCTACTAACGTTTGAAACATATCAAAAATTCCAGTGTTCACTTGTCGGCACCATAAATCAAGTTTTGCTTTGAATCTAGCCACTTTATCTGCCAACTTGAACAACGGGTATCTTCTGCCTCTGCCCCACATGCTGCTACTCCACCACTGCCTCAGATTTTCCTCCTCAGGCTCCTCCAGCACTCCTCCAGCCTTGCTGGTTACTGAGTCTGCAGAGTGGGTAAAGGTGTGGTGCCCAATATTGCCTGTATGCCTGTTCATATTTTGAGGTTTCTGAAATCTATTGGGAAAATGGGAACGTCACACTGAAGTGTGTCCCGAAGTGTGATTGCCGCGTCTGTGTACGATTGTTTGTCCGTTGCCGGGGCATGGCAACAACGGGCTCACAGTGCTGCAGTGAAGCACCACAGAAGCGAATCCTAAAAGATCGTGGTCATGCTAGAAGTCCCTGTCTAACACTGCAAAACACAAGATTGAGTCTCAGTACTTTAGCAAAACCTGCTTTATTCAACTTGAAACAGTAACAGCAAGGTTATTTATTGTAGCGGGATCTGCCACTCTCCTATAAACGGACACAGCAGTCAGGCAGGGTTGCGACCAGGTTAGTAGCCAAGTAATCATGTTTCCTGCATTTATAATGTTCCTTGCATTACCCTTCGAGATCTTTTCTGTTTGCTTTGGTGGAGAGACGCAGCAGAGCCTGCTGTTGACCCGGCAGCAGATAAACAGTCTTCCACAGACACGGTGATCGCACTTCAGGACGCTGTTCGGCGTATTGTCCCATTGACGGTGGTCTCAAGAGAGTTTAGAAACCTCACATTCTTGAATGAGTGCCGCATTAATAGGAATGTTTCTTGAACAAGCATCACTGAACCACATAAAAACTGTCTTCAAATGTAGCAGTTTGCATACGTTTGCAACCCAAGATTTTTCTTCTTTTTTTGCATATAACAAAGACATATGCATTACATTTGTCATTCCAAGAGATTGACCATCATAAACTTTAACACCGTTATCGTTTTTTCGCGTCTGCCATTTCTATAGGAGGGTGACAATGAGTTAAATTCCAGTGGATGTTTTTCAAATGTTGACGAGCAAAAAGCAAAAGGTATCACTGAAAACCACCGAAAACAAAAACAGCAAAAAAACAGTACGAGGAAAGTTCAAAGAAAGACTTTTTTTTTTTTTTTTTTTTTTTTTTAACAATGTTTCTGTTTGGGGATCGTTGTGCAAATGTGCACAACTGAGCTGCGACCACAGAACTAACTGCTCTGTGGATAATTCGTTCAAGCATTTCAAGGTCACTTCATTGCAATGAAAGTACAGTATCTGCTGAATGTACTTTTTAGTAACGAGATTTCTATAGACTCGTGTCATATGGGGAAACTGTTGGACCATAAAAATACTTTGTTGTAATACTCTCTCACCTCTGTCTCTCTCCTCTCTTTGAGCCGCTGCAAAACCCCACCCACCTAGCGTTCTGAAAAGTGTCCTCAGTGAAGGGGCAGCCATTTTGCTGTAGCCCTTCACTGAGTGAGTCTCCTTTGCCAGCAGTTTTCTCACGGCCCGGCTGTCAGATGGCCACAGCCCGCTAGTGGGCCTCGAACCAGGGGTTGGGGACCCCTGCTGTAAGACAAATATTTTGGTGAAACATCTAAATTGCCTAAGAGTTTTGCACAGTACTGCACATACAGTGCACATGTGCATTTGTATGTATATTATATGCTGTATATCTACACACATGGAAAAATGTATATACATATGTTGGATATTAAAAGTCTACATCCTTACAGAAATCGGAAGTTTTCTTGAAGCAGAAGCGCATATAAAGATAAATATGTCTGCATACAAGTCAGCATGTTTTATTAGATACTATTAGAAATAAAAAGTCCTTTATTGACGATATAAACGAAGAAAAATAAAACAGTGCAAGGGAAAACATTGTGAGAAAGCATGAGTATAGTATTTTACTTCTTTTGATGTAATGAATAAATGAGTGTCATTCATTAAAAAAAAAAAAGTGAATTAATGACCTTTATTGGGCTGCGTACCCTGTTGTTATCAAAATTGTTCTAAATATCAGTTATCTAAAAAAGCATACAATGGATAACGAGAGCTGCAAAAGAAAAAAAAAGATAAAAGTTACAAAGTCAGATCGCAAGGACACTTGGTGCATGGTCTCTAAAATGTGGGTATTTTATTGAATTAAGTAATTTGATTACAAAAAAATTACCATTACATATTAAATAATGTGGATTTTTAATATTCTGCCAAAATGGTTTGAGTTTTATTGGATGCTAATTACCAAGAATGTGTGCATCCTCTTGCTTGCAGAAGTAATTCCGTTTCAGTGTAATAAGTATTGTTTACTCTGCAAGAGTATTAACAAGTTTATTTAGAAGAGGTGTTATTTCTGTTATAATGCCTGTGAAAGCTGCATGTAAGACCATCACACCCAGGGCATTTAAAATAGTTCTGGCTTTTCAATGAAACATAAATCACTTGAAATTTACTGCTTCCATAAACATACAAATCTAATTTCTATGGCCTCATATATTCCATAGGTATTTTTTGTTCTTTCCTGCTGCTGTATTAAATCTGAATAGATGCAGATTTTAATATGTTAAAAATTCAGGGTTGTCTCTTGATGAGAATATTGAAGTATTGTGAAGTGCTACTTAGACAAATTGATATGTAAAGTTACACTTGAGCCCATTTAAAAGCACTTGAGTCCTTCAATTAAGAGGAGCTCTCATAGGTTTTATATTTGTGGCTTCAAACAGATCGCACAGTGAATGACAGTGTTCTTTCAAAGCTGCATGAAATTTTTATATTGATATACTGAACTGTGGCATTGCTTTTCCCGATCCTTAGAGAATATAAATAAGACATATATGAAAAAATAAAACATTGAAAAGTCAAACAGAAACCCAATTTTTTGTTTTGTTAAAATTTATATGATGTTCAGATTTTTATTATAGTTGAGTGCATCCGTCCGTCCACTTCATAGTTCACAAGAGCCACTGTCTATCAGATACAAGCCTCAAACCAGCCTTGGGTTTGGTGCCAGTTCATTGCTAGGCGCGTATCCACCTACAGATACTGGCTAGATTACAGATGCAAGTTAACCTGATCTGCACTTTATTTGGAAAGTGAATAGAAAACTTGGCTTAGATTTGGACTGGCCACAGACAGGAGTGTATGCCCCTGCACCAACAAGCAGCTTTAAGGGAGTACAATAAAATTAAATGTGTTCATAATGTAGTATTTGTAATTGCATTTTCTAATAAACCTTTGATGCCCTCTGCCTGGACTATTTGTCCATTCTTTAGATGTCATCATTTGTAACCCTCAATTCGTCACAGTTATCACTAAGGGAAGCTGATGGCCAGAAAGCAGTTGCCATCAGGAGAATTCCATGTATGTTAGAAAACTTCAGAAAAACGGGGAGAACATGAGGTGGTGGGGTGGATCAGAGATGAGGCCCACTTTGTGGGTAAAGTGTAGCTATTTAAAGTGATAGCCAGGATTGATTATTAAAAGATGAACCTTTAGAAATGCAAGTGTCCCAATGTTTGTTGGTTTTGTCGAACACAATGAAGGTTTATTTAATTTTTTAGACTTCGGTATAGAAGTATTTTAGTGTTACTCTTAATTATTTTTGTTCATTTAATCCACAAATAAATGTAGCATTTTTAAAAAAAAAAAAAAAAAAGCTATGTAGAAAATTGATTATCCCTTTTTTATGACACATATATTTCTCCTCTGTACGGCACAATAGCTGTGTCTAGTGTTAAAGGATCTCTTTATTAATGATGGAAAATGATGTCATCTGTAATATAGCAAATACATCAGGTAAGTGTGGTACTACTAAAGTTTACTGGCCTCATTTATCCTGCATTGTTAAATACAGTATTTTACTGTCAGGGAAAGAGTGCACATGTGTTGTCCCATTCCCATTTTTGCCTGAATGTGCAGTAGTTCAGATCACCAAGCCTATGGTAGTTTGACTGGTTTTGTTTTCTTTTACAGCGTCTATAGAAAGCATTCACCCCCTTGGAAGCTTTCACATTTGATTATTTTACAACGTCGAAATCACAGTGGGTTTAATTAGTCTTTTTTCAAAGTAATCAAGAGAAAAAGATTTTCTAATATCAAAGTGAGAACCAATCTACATTATTAACTAATATAAAAGACAAAATAATTGATCATATATGGTAAGTTTACTCCCTTTAAGTTAGTATTCAGTAGATGCACCTTTTCAGCCCCAACAGTCCTGTGTTTGTGTGCACAGGTCTCTATCAGCTTTCCTCATCTGGACTGTTGACCCATTCTGTTTTACAAAACTGCTCAAGCTCTGTCAGGTTGCATGAAAATTGTCAGTGAACAGCCTTTGCCAAGTCCTGCCACATATTCTCACATACACTCTGCCAAGCCAGGACATTAACATTGTTGTATTTATCAGCTTTGGCTTAATGCTTGGTGTCCTAGTCTTCCTGGAAATTAAATCTTCTCTCAAAGCATAGCTTTCTTGCAGGCTACATCAGATTTTCCTTAAGGATTTATTTTACTCTCACAGAACTTCCAGGGCCTGCTGCAGAGAATCTTCCCCAAAGCCTGATTCTGCCACCACCATGCTTCATGGTGGAAATGGTATGTTTTTAGTAATGTGGCATGTTCAAATGTGGCGTTTAGTCTGGTAGCCAAAAACTTAAATTTCAGTCTCATCCTATTAGAGAACCTTCTCCATGCTGACTTCACATACCTTCTGGCAAACTCAAGCTGAGATGTCTTGTTTTTTTTGTCAAAACAGCACCTTTCTAATTGCCACTGTCTTATAAAGCTGTGACTAGTGAAGAACCTGAGCAACAGTTGTTGTCTGCAGTCTCTCCAATCTTTCCCACTGTAGCTTGTAATTTCTGCACAGTTCTCATAAGTCTCTTGGTGGCCTCCCTCACTCTTTGTCTTCGTGCATGATCATTAAGTTTTTGCGAATGGCCTGCTGTATCCTGTACCATACCCTTTCCATTTCTTAATGATTGATTTCTCTGGGCTCCAAGGGGTATTCAGTGACTTAGATATTTTCTTGTCTCCATTCCCTGACTTGTGCTTTTTAATCCCCTGTTTGCTGAGTTTCTTGGAGTGTCTTTTGTCTTCAGTGTGTAGGTTAGGCCACCATACTGATTCACTCAAGTTGGACCTTTCACAATCAGTGCATTTATTCTACAATCAAAGGAAACTAAAGAGAGGTGAATTCCATTTACTTTAATCTGTGACTTCTAAAACCAGTTGGCCACACCAGTTATGATTTTATTGTCACATTGGTAGAGGTGAATATTTTTTTATTCAGTTGTTTTGTATGTTACATTTGTAATTAAGTTTGACCACTTGGCAGAGATCTGTTATTACTGTGATAGTAAAGGATCTTTTTCTGCGGATCAAAAAAAAAAGCAAATCTGCTGTGATTCAATATTGTATAAAATTAAAATGTGAAAACTTCTAAGAGGTGAATATTTTTTATAGGCACTGCATTTTGTCATTGTATTGTCAGTGCAGCATACATATTGATTTTTAAAGACTAGTGCTAGACAGCATTTTGAGACTTGCAGCAGTCTTCAGAGGACATTCTTGGCTATGTTATGAAGAACATGTAGAGTTACAAAAACAGAAGGAAGCTTGGGGAATTGGCATCAGTAGTGAAGGAATACCTTGCAAAACACTACAAGGATGACCACAGGTCTTTCTAGGCACAGTCATGAACCTGGGAATACTCCAAACGTTGTGCTGGAACAGGACATGAAGCTGCAATTTGAGTGTAGAGTCAAGATATCCATTGTGTCAAAGGCTTATCTTGCAGGAATGTTTTTTATGCATAAAGAATGAGAGAGAAAATGTGATTTTTGTGCTTGGAGAGCTCTATTTCTGGATGGTAATCAGTTGGAGAAGCTATCCCACATTAAAGACAGAGTCTAAAACTTGTGTACTTATAGTTTTCTTTCTATTTATTAAGTGGATACTTTGTGTTCTGTCACTGTCCCCCCCCCCAAAATCCTGTGTGTGTTTGTGTGGTATAAAAAGTGACTTATTTGATAACAGATTTAGCTGTGGGGGTTCTTTGTTCTACGTTAGGGTGGCACACAGAGGTGCTCCAGTCACAAAGGACAACATATTAAAAGAGAAACATAATGGAAATCTACCACATCATCTGTTAGGTTGTAGTACAAATAGCTGTAAACATGAAGTGGAAGTTCATGATAAATACAGTCACTAAATATTTTCATTCATGTTTATTAAGAGTATGCACAAGAAGACTAATCATAATTTAATTAGTACAGCAATCTTCAAACTCGGCCCCACATGTAAATACTGTTATTCACTTCCAATGGGTTGAATACTAAACTATAGATAGATAGATACTTTATTAATCCCAAGGGGAAATTCACATAATCCAGCAGCAGTATACTGACACAAAGAAACAATATTAAATTAAATAGTAATAAAAATTAAAAGAATTAAAATAAAATTAATGTTCGCATTTACTCCCCCCGGGTGGAATTGAAGAGTCGCATAGTGTGGGGGAGGAACGATCTCCTCAGTCTGTCAGTGGAACAGGACAGTGACAAAAGTCTGTCACTCACTGAAGCTACTCCTCTGTCTGGAGATGATCCTGTTAAGTGGATGCAGTGGATTCTTCATATGTATCATCCATAGCACAGCTTTGAAATTGAAGGTCTTAGTGAGATTTCAGCACCATGCCTCGTGCTAAAGCAGACGTAGATCATAGTTTCAGTGTGTTTGGCAGTAAGTACAGTGTAAAGTATTAATATGTGTTTAAGAATGTAACTGAGGCAATACTTCACACTCTCATGTCCCCAAAGCAGGTGCAGGGTTGCTGTTGCCTCCCCAGAAACAACAAAAATGCAAAAAGTCACAGTCAGTTGAGCTAAAGGATAAGCCCTGGCACCAGTTAAAATAGATGAGCAGGTTAGAAAATGGATGAAAGTGTGAATAACTCCATTAATTAGAGTGATTATTATGGCTTTGGCAGCAAGGGGGCCACATCCCCTTCCTTGTCACCTGTTACACATTAAACTGCGTCACAATATTACCAATAAAATAATCTTTACATTTAAAAGTGTCACCTTAAACAATATTTCTATACTAGCAGCGGTAGACGGCACTGGCCTGGTAAAATAAAGTGCAGGAATGCTCACTAAGTAAATTCCCTAGGGGGTTAATTTTGCCCTCAAGCCAAACTAAACTCATCATGTGGAGCAACTTACCATACCTGTGCCAAGTCTCAAAAATGCTTCCTGGCACCACTTCCCTAATAAAGCACCAAAGCTCCCTGGGGGAAACATTTCAGAACGAAGACATAGCCTGCAGCGTTCTTAGGAGCAAATGGGTAATCTGTGCAAACTCTGGTGGATGTTGTGTATTTGCATACCAGACAAACAAACATTCATCTTTATAGATTAGATTAGAAAGGTGGTACCATCACACTGACCAACATGGCAAAGAATTTACAGTTAAAGGCAAATGCTGTTATGTGTTACTTTTTTTTGCTGAGGAAATGGGCACCCACTGAATGTTCTAGTTTATTTTGTAACTTCTTTTTTTGCATTGACCCCATATAAGTGTTGACGTATTCATGAGTAGGCATTGTGACAGGCCAGTGCCCTGTCCAGACACTGGGTTATCCTGATGCCAAAAGGCTGCCAGGATAGGCTTCAATCCTCCAAACCCAGAACTGATTTAAGTAGGTTTGAGTAAATTGCAATAAACAGAAGTTTGACTAATAAGAGAAAACTTATTTGTGTAAGTAATTGCAAAGTTGTTGCAATATCTCCTCTGGGTGCTTTTTTAAAGTTGTCAAAGCCTCTTCATCAACTACACGACTCAGTAGTTTGTTTCAGATTTTCACAGCCCTTTTCGCAAAAAGAAAAAAAAGTGCTTCCCCTCTTTCATCTTGAATGCACTACAACTGTATCAATGTTTCTGAGAATCTTGGACACCTGTAGAAGCCCCATATAACATGCTGTGTGTAAAAGTAAGATTTAATTCCCTTAACCTGACATATTAGGATATGCATTTGGAGCACACTTGGCTGATCTCTTCTGAACTTCTTTTCAGGCTGTTGCCAGAGCTGCTCCTGCTACTCAAAATTCTTATGAACAATATACTAATACTGGTTAGGGACTTGCTCTCAAAACAGCCTCAGTTCTTCGTGGCATGGATTCCAGTAGATTTCTATGAAAGTCTGGTCCATGTTGAAAAGATATCACACAATATCTGCAGATTTTTCAGCTGTACATTTGTGCTATGAATCTCCTCTTCTAACATATCTCATAGATTGTCAGTTCAATTCAGATGTGGCGACTGGGAAGGCCACTAAAGCAGACTCAACATATTGTCATGTTCGTGAACCTAGTTTGAGACAACTTGAGACTTGGTGCGTTGTTATGCTGATAGTAGCCATTAGTACATGTGTAAATTGTGGCCATGGAGGGATGCACGTGGTCAGCAACAATACCCCAATAGGCCGTGGCAGACAAGCACTAATTGATTGATAATAATAGGCCCAAGAAAACATTCCCCATTGCATTACACCTCCACCAACCTCCAGGACTGTTGATACATGGCAGTTTGGGTGCTTGGATTTGTGCTGTTGGCACTAAATTCCGTCTCTACCATCTGTTTGTCTCAACAGAAATCAAAATTTATCAGACCAGGCTATTTTTTTCCAGTCTTCAGCTGAGCCTTTACCCAGTGCAGCCTCAGCTTCTGCTGTTGTAGCTTAAGGTTCAATGTGTTGTGTGTTCTGAGATGCTTTTCTTCTCACCACTGCTGTACAGATTAGTTATCTGAATTACCTTTACCTTTCTGTCAGCTGGAACCAGTCTGGCCATTCTCCTCTGACTTCTGTCATCAGCAAGGCATTTCTGTCCATAAAATCGCTGCTCACTGGATTTTTTGTTTTGTTTTTTACAACCTTATGAGTCAATTCGGGAGACTGTTGTATGTGGAAATTCCATCAGCTACAGAAATACTCAAACCAGCCTATCTGGCACCAACAATTATCACAGAGTTGAAATTGACCTTGACCTGTATCTGCATGATTGTATGCATTGTGCTGATGCTATTTTCAAAGGATGAAAATGTGAGTTAAATAAAATGGAAGTAAATAGAAAGTAGGGGCACTAGGAAGGGCTTAAAGCAAGAGTTCCTAAACTATTTTCAGCCACAGACCCCTTTACCAAAACCTTTTAAAACCATCAGCCCCCTAGTCATTTACTTTACTTACTCAAATTGATGCATTTGTACAGTACTCGATATTAAATATTTCACTAGATATCAACATTTTTCATTTTAATCACTTGTAATTAATGATTGAAAAAGTTTAAAGGACTATGGAATATGGCATTATCTTGTGCAACATTTAATATCAAAACCTGCACTAACAAAAATGAAAGCAAAAAAATACAAGCAGAGTTTTTTTTTTTACATTTTTGACATTTATGAAATAAATATGTAAATTCAAAATAAGTACAAATAGTCCAAGCTGTACTGTCTGCATTTCTTTTTTGGTTCAGTCATATTATTATCTGAAGAAATAAAAACTAACAATTTCAATAGCCCCTGTGATTAAAAAAAACAAAACAAATTATGTACTTACTTGAAACAGAAGATTTTTGTTCAAACTCGAATAAATAAACTGTGTCCTCTGATTTTCTTTTTCGTAGTACTGCTCCTCAATAAATAATTATATTCAAAGTTCAAATTACAAATAAGTACATGTCACATCAAACAAACCAATTTATAGTGTTTTATAAAAAGATGACCGTACAAGACTGATAGATTCTGCTAATATCGAATATCCATCGTCTCGGCCCACTACGAGCAACTGCGGACATACAACGGTTTTTCATGTCCGCACTTACTTTGATACGTTCAATAAGACAATGCACAGACATGTTTGTGCTACATGTATTTTCATGTATTCTTACGTGTGACTCTTTTAATGACACATTTTACCTTTTCGTCCACAAGTTTGGTATGTAATGTGTTTTTATCAAAAAAGTGTTTTTTTTTTACTTCTTAATTAGGTACCTGTTGGAATCCTAGATATTTTGAAGTAACAACAATAATAATAATGATAATAAATTTTATTTATATTGCACTTCATATTTTAGAAATCTCAAAGTGCTACAGAGTAAATACAAAAATAATAAAACAAGAAAATCTATGTATACTTTAACAAAATATCTTTCTAAAAAGATGAGTTTTTAGATTCCGTTTAAAAACATCAGTTGACTGTGGGGCTGTCAGGTAGTCAGGGAAGGTGTTCCACAGTCTCGGCGCCACAGATGAAAAAGCCCTGTCACCCATACTGCGAAGCTTGGTTCTAGGGACTTGGAGAGTGTTAGTGTGTACAGAGCGGAGAGTGCGTGAGGAGGTATGAGGGGTAAGGAGTTCCTGTAAGTAAAGGGGGGCATGTCCATAGATGCACTGATGGGTGAGGAGAACGACCTTGAACTCAATTCTGAGTGGAACAGGGAGCCAGTGATGGGTTTTCAGGACTGGAGTGATATGATCATGCTTTCAAACCCTCATCAGGATCCTGGCAGAGCAATTATGAATATACTGGAGTCTCTGAATACTCTTACCAGGAATCCCGATGAGGAGCGCATTACAGTAATCCAGCCTGGAGGAGACAAAGGCATGGACGAGCTTCTCTGCATCTTCCAGGGTGAGAGTTGGTCGGAGTTTAGCGATATTCTTGAGGTGGTAGAAGGAGGACTTACAGAGGTTTGATGTGGGCGTCAAAGGTGAGTTGAGGGTCTATTTTAACACCCAAATTGGTGACAGATGTGGAAAGGGGGAATGTTTTGGCCAGCGAAAGAGATACTGGTGATGGTAGAAGAGCAGAGATGTTGTGCTGTACCAGCTAAGATGGCTTCTGTTTTGGATCTGTTTAGCTGAAGAAAATTGAGCCTCTTCCACGCCTCTATCTCCTCCAGGCAGGTAGTCAATGTAGATATTGGCAGAGGAGCAGTAGAGGAGGTGGGGTAGTCCTGAGGTAAAGCTGAGTGTCATCAGCATAGCAATGAAAAGATAAACCATGTCTGCTAATGACATTTCCAAGAGGAAGCAAATAGCAGTAGTAGGGGGTCTATTTTTGCTGTCTTCGACCCCCTAATTTATTTATTGAAACTATCGACCCCTAGAAAGTTCAGATCGACCACTTTGGGATCTCTTGGCATAAAGGTGAAACAATATGGTGGAAGGAGATAGTGGGGCATATTAGACAAGGAATGGTGAGGAGAAAGATGGAGAGAAAGATTAATAGCTAGATGGAAGAATATTCAGGAGAGTGAGTTTGATAAGGAGACGGCCAGAATTTGAATGTTACTAAAAAGAAAGAGACATGTCCTCTGTGGTGCCGTCAGATATAAGAAAAGCCAGAGTTAAAGAAGGAAAATCAAATATTTTTAAAGTTTAATTGCTTCTGCTTATTACCAGAATGGTAAGAACACTGTCATTGCACAGTAAACTCTTGACTCTTTTTAGCAACGTAAAGTTAAACATTTAAAAACAGCATGATATTTAAAAGGCTCTGGTTTCCCATGACCTTAAACTAAGTAGAGTTAAGAATTTCATGATATTTACATTTATATATACTTGTGGTTTGTTTATCTTTCTGCTTGTTTTCATTTTTTCTTTATTACATTTTTTTATGTATAATCTGTTCATGTTTCTTTTTATTTTTTTTTCTCCACCTCATGACCATATAATAGATAGCTTGGGCACAAGGCAGGTGTCAGTCCCGCGTCATATTAAAGGGCTTTTCAAAATCTTTAATTTAATTTGCATTTTGAAAGTTATTGGATGCACAACAATTTCAGGAAGATTTGTTAGGATTAATTGTTATACTCTAGTACAGTTTAAAAGTGTTATACTTCAGTGGCCCAAGAAAGTAAAAGAAATGATGCTTAAATGCTATTATTAACTTGTGTTCCTACATCAATTTTACACCACGTTTTTGCATGTACAATACAGTCACTTGTGAAGAAAACTGCTTTCAGAAATAACATAAATAGTTTTTATTAATCAGTAAAATTCCCACAAAATGCAGTAAACAAAAAAAAAAAAAACGTAAATTAACGTTTGGGTGTTTCCACCCTTGGCCTTCACTTAGGACCACTGTCATGTAGTTTCGGAAGGTCCTTGTGTTGCCGGTTGTTATCTTGTAACAGTCTCACTGCAGACTTCGGCTGTCTGTCTTATAAACCCAGACTGACTAAATGATGTGGAGATCAGAACTCTGTGGGTGCCATATTGTCAGTTGTAGGATTGTCCATTCTCTTTTCACTGCAGATTTTTTATGATTTTCATTCTGTGTTTGAGATGGTTGTCATGATGCAAAATTGAAGTTGGAACTTACCAGATGCCTCTCCTAATGTGTCACATGACAGCAAAGAAACTGTCTGTACTTCTCAGAAGTCAGGAGGGCATCAGTTTTGTACAGATTACAAACTCTGTTTGCAGAAATGCAGCCCCTACCTAACCTGCAGTGAACTTTCATTGTGTTTTAGTGCTGCCTACAAACAGTCTTTCATGTATTGTTCTCCAGTGCCTTTTGGTAGATAAACTGCCTCCTGTTAGATTCAAAGTTTCAATCTTCAAATTTCAATCTAATGTTTTGTGTGGAACCCTTTAAAAAAAATAACAAAAGTGGTACGCAACAAGAGTAAAATTATACACCAGGGGTCTCATTTATAAAACTTTGCTTGGATTCAACTGTTAAAATAGCATAGGCTACGCCAGAAAAACAGGAAAATGAGTGCAGAAAGAAAAATCGGATTTATAAAACCTGGTTTACACACATTTCTATGCAATGTACCTTTTATATATATATATTGCAAATTATCTTGTAAATATGCATACATAAATGCAAGTCAAAACACATACTGACATCATAGGTGACTTGTGTGTTAAGTGAATGTCATTGCTTACAGTTAACAAAAGCAGCTTCATTCTTGCTGGGTGCTGTTATTGCAATATGGTTTTAGTAAAGTGTTCTGATTATGTTAGTAGCACCAGACACTTCTACAGATTGCTTTTTTTCTGTTGGCAACAACATATTGTGTTTTATGTGTATACACCCACACCATATGAAAAGTGAATGTAGCACCTTGTTTGTTTTAAAATGTCTTCCTGCGCAGTGGGCATGACAGAGTGAAGCTTGACTGAAATATTCCTGACCTGTTGGCCAGTTTCCTGAGAAGTGACAATAAGTAGCCAATATACAGTAAACTGACAAAGAACTTGGTTCTTCAGTGCAAATACACAGTATTGGTGCTCTTTACAGTCTGTGCATCATATTCATCACCTTCTAGGTTTAATGTGTTTGTCTCATCAATTCACGTTATAATAACAGCTAGCTGATAAAAAGAATTGTAAGTGTAAGTCATCATTTAGCTGGGTTGGCTGCATTTCCCTATTTATTCACATGTGCCCCCAAGATACAGTATCTCATTATGTATATGCATCTGAAGTATTCCATAATCCAAGGGATGCTTAACTTGTATATTCCCTGTTGGTTGTTGTTCCTGAATTACTCATAATTATTAACCTTACCTGTTTAGTATTATGGTCCCTTGCCTAGTTTGATTTCCCCCTCTACAGCTGTTTCTGTGTCAGTTCCTCACTTTGGTTCAACCTACACATGATGTCATTAATCATTAGCAACTAAATCAAGCACTGGGCTCTTGGTCTGCAAAGATCTCACATGATTACTATGTTAATTTCTTTCTTTAAGGACATTCTGATAACTTGCACATGCCTAAATTTTTCAAAATGAAAGTGTGGAAGTCTGTAATACCCTCAATTCTATTGACACACTGATCTAGAAGACATAAAATAACCATCTAAGGCATATATTTTTATGAACTATCTAAAGTTTGGTTTAATTTTCCTTTACTATTCCTGATAAACTTCACCTCCTCCTTGACTGTTCTTTTACTTCTAAAAGTAGCCACAGCACCTGTTGAAGACAAGTAATAGAATCATTTAAAATATTTGCTATCTCTTGCCCTTTGTGTTCCTTCAGCGTCTTTCCTCTGTATTCGTGTGTATCTTTCTATCTATCTCTGCACTGTTGCGTCCTCCCTTGACCACATTGCTTCAAAGCCTGCTTCTCAGACTCTGTCATTTAGTTTTAAGGTGCCTATGTCGCCTCCCGTCCAGTTTTATACTTTGTCTTTGAAGGTGACTGTGCTGTTTCTGCTCCTCCTGTATCAAATACTTATGCTTCCTCATTTATTCCTGTCACAAAGCCAAATGAACCAATCAGATTGCTGTGATGGACTGGACAAAAACAGATCTTAGTGGTTTATTATATAGTAGATACGAAAAGAATTTCTTTGGATCATCTTTCACATGATTTGCTATATTCCTCTCTTGTTTCTTTTTTAACTTCCCTAATATCCTTCTTAACAGTTGCCCTCATGTTCTCATACAACAGGACTCTTGAGCAATGAGTGAGGGAGAGATGTGGATCTTCAGTTCAAACACACTGTATTGTGGGAAGGTCATCTTTCCTGTTGGTATTCAGTTCTGAGTTTTCAAGAAGTAACCGTTAATATTTTAGCAAAAAATACATACATTTTTTATGTTTTGACAGTATGAATGGATAAGGAACATATGGATTTTGTGACTCTAGTTATGCGATTTTTTTTTTCAATTGGACAATTAAAATCTATAAAATGAGTTGCACAAAATAAAAGCAGTTGAACTTTGCATGCTTCACAACTGTAACACTGTTACTTTTAAACCTGAAGGTAAAGTGGTTATGGGCCAGCAACGTGTTTTAAAAAAGCTGCAACATGACACTCCTGATATCACGGGTCTCAATTTTTTTTCCTATTTATTTTTGTATCTATTGATGTTTTCACTTTGTTTCTGTACGAATGTGTCTCCACATTTCCTGTCTATTAAGTTGCTACCCTGCCCTTAATCTTGGGAAGCACTAATTCTATTTTTTTGTTTTTCTCTCTCTCTTTTCATTGTTTTTCAGCTAAAACTTGAGGACCGCTCTGTCGTCCCCAGAGACATGGTGAGACGGATGTACCCTTGTGTAAGTTTTCCTCAAAGATTGACAAGTCCTTCATTGAATGTTTTAGCTCAGTTAAATTTGTGTCATGCCAATTTTGTGCATCCTAAAAACGTTGCTATTCTGAAAAGTCTACATCATGGTGAGTCATTTAAGTGGTTTAAGCTGAAAGGGGAAGTTATTTCAAGTGCAGTGTGAAATGGTATGCTTGCTGTTTAGGTGAACAGATCATTTTATGTTAACCTGGTTAAAGACATTTCCAGAGGCTTCATGAATTTGCCGCACTTTATCTCCTTGCTGCTATTATTGCTGACCTTCCACTCTCATGCCCCATTTCCTGCATCAGTGTGCAATGTAGTGACACTTTGGCAAAGGCAGTTTGTTCCTTGCAGCTAATGATGGAAGCTTCAAGTGTGTGTGTTTACCCATTTTGATGGCACCTTTTACTTGCAGTGTTAATCATGCTTACCCTGGCACCCTCTTCTGGACAGTCTTAGCAGCATCACTTTCATGACTGGCAACTAATCTTCCTATTTCAGATTCTTACCATGTTGGTGATATATTTTGAACTTTGCTGTGCTACAACCCCAAACTTTTACTACCTCTCCTTATATAATAAATACAAATACTGACAATATAATAATAATAATACATTTTATTTTTATAGCACCTTTCCCATGCACAATGCACTTATTTTGTGTGCGTGTGGCCCCTGTGGTATAGTTCTGTACTGAGTCTCCAATTAAAAACTGTTCATATTTTCAAGATTTAACCTTAGTAAAGCACTCTATATGAAGTCTGAAGTGGTCTTAACTTGGACAGAAAAAGTGCAAAACAAGTGAGAGGTGGTGCAGTAGGAGAAATTGTGGGGTTGGGTGCAAGATTTTGTGTATGCTCTGGCATTTGCTGGTTTTGCTCTGACCGCATTGACCCCTTGTCTTATTTACTGTCCTTGCACAGTGCCAGCAGAGTCAGTCTCACAACACAACTATTGTTGCAGTAGCACGTGCCACTTCAGTATCCTTCGTTCCCAAAGTCTAGCTCCAAATCTTCTAAGGCATTGCTTTTTGCTGTGTTCAAATGCTGCTGGGTAGATGAGAAATAGTTGGAAATCTTAACATGAGCACACTTCGATGTGGGAGCATCAAATCGGAGAAAAAAATCCTAGCTGAATTCTCTGAGCTGTCACAAAAACACTCCTTTCACTTCATTCAGTAATATATAATTAAAGAAAGTAACATGGTCTGCCATAAGTGGTGTTTTTGTATTGAATTGAATTGGGAGCAACATGATATCCTTTTATTCTGTTTACTAGGCTCTTTATATTCATGTAAAAATTAACCTTATCTTCTTAAATGCTTTTTGTGTGGACCATGTAGCAAATCATGATGGTAAGACTTTAGATTAGCCCCTAAATAATGCATGTGTTAATCACATCCTGTAATGTAATGAAACCCTAACAAAGGCTTCATTTGTGTACATAAGAATTACTTATGAATGCTTTGAAATAGCTTCTGTTTTTTTTTTTGTCAGTGTCTCCCGACTTACCAGTACAAGAAAACTCCCTCATATTATTTACTGTTGACTAGTCTTGATGTCTAGCTGTTAAAGACATTTAGCTTTTTGGGGTTACCCCTTAGACTTGGAAAAATCCAAATTTTTTTAGGCCATTTTTCAACCATATTTTGTGCAGGAAAGTATACTCTTATGATAAAAAGTATACTAATATCTGTCTTCAGCACAAATGATCAGAAGGACATAAAGTTGTGCAGGCCACATCAACTAAACCCAGGGGTTTACCCTCCACTGGGATATGAGGGATCAAAGTTAATCCCTTTCACACACAAAAAAAAAAAAAAAATATGGGGATTGGTAATATAGGCATGTGGATTTCAGTTTTATGCTATTTGAAGGTGCCGATCATGAATGTAATATTTTTGATATTTGACTCTTCACCAGTGGTTAAAGACATTCAAAGAGCCACTCGCAGAAGGTGTAAAATTGGTAAATTTCAAACATAACCATGTGGGGTGTCATGTTAGACTACTTCAATGTCTGTGATTATGAATATGATGTTATTTTTCTTTTTTTGTATTAAAAATTAGAATATATACACTTAAAACATTTAAATTACAGCACAACTTTAATATTTCAAATATTTAGGTTTGACTCGGCTATTCTTGTTTATTGTGTACTTCTGCCTTATGAAATAAATCATTATATTTCTAATGAACACCCCGAATGGAGGCAACTTAATACCACCTACAGAGCATCAGTATATTGGTTAATCATTTCAATGATTGAGTGCCATAAGAGCTTGTGATATGCACTTCACCTACACTTCTGAACAGGTCATTCTCCTGAAACGAAGCATGTTTAGGCCCAGCCAGTACTTGGATGGGAGTCCAGCCACGACAAGATTGAATTGCTGCTGGAAGAGGTGTTGGCGAGGGCAGCATGGAGTACTTACTTTGTGGTCTGAATGTGGATCCCAATGCACCAGTGCAGTGACAGAGACTCTGTAAAAATGACGCATTCCTTCGGATGAATTGTAAAACTAAGGTCCTGACTGTCTATGGTCATAAAAGATTCCTGGGCATCCTTCAAAAAGATCAGGTTGTATCCCGATTTCCAGGCTAAATTGCCCACCATGGCTTAGACATGTTGGTGCCCTAATCATCCCCTGGCTCTAACTGGCTAACTATCTTTCACACCTTCATCACCTGACCGCTAATGTGTGGTGAGCGTACTGGCACAGTAATGGCTGCTGTTGCATCATCCAGGTGGATGCTATACATTAGTTGTGGTTGAATTGGCTACCCATTCACTGTGAAAAGCACTTTAAGCAGTGAGAAAAGCGCTATATAAATGTAAACAATTATTATTATACTGGTAAAATTGCTTGTTAATATGAGAGCTTCATTTGGGTTTATTATGTATTAACTTAAAGAGTCACAATACTTATAGTGAAGTATGAAACCTTGAGAGACCTATGGCCACCAACTTAAGCTATCTAAGTGAATTTGTTTTAGTATGCCAGATTGCAGGAGACAAGAAACCACTTTATTGAATGTTAAGTCTTTGTTAATGTCTTCTTACCAAACAGCATAAGACTAATACCGTATATACTTGCGGATAAGTCGGGGTTTGATTTTGCTGTATAATTTCTGGTATTTTATAATGTTGGTCATATAAGTCGAATGCGGAAAATTCGCTCTGTTGGTCCAAGAGATTATGATATGCTAACGCCCACCTAAGAGAGTAACCACAGAGCACACTGCCTTTTTTTTTTTTTTCTATGTATTGTGCTTACGTGACCACACAGTAATACCCAAACTATTCTGAAGCAACATTTGCACTGATTTGTGTTTTTTGTAGCTCACACCATCATACATTTTTCATAGATCTTGACTTTGCTGACGATGTTGTGATCTTCGCGGAGTCAATGGAGGCTCTGATCGTGGCGATCCAGAGACTGAGTGAGGAGTCTGAGTGTCTGGGCTTGCGAGTGTCCTGGATAAAAACCAAGATCCAGGCCTTTAATGACCTCTTGGGCACAGCCGGCAGCAGTGTGTCTGTTTGCTGAAAGAGTGTCAACACATCGAGAGGTTTACTTACCTGGGCATTGACATTCATGTCTCTAGTGACTCTTCCTATGAAGTCAGTAGACACATTGGGAGAGCATGGGGGGGTCATGAGGTCTTTAGAAAGGGGTGTGTGGCGCTCCGGATATCTATGCAAAAAGATGAAGGTCCAAGTCTTTAGAGTCCTGGTGCTTCCTGTCTTGCTATATGGTTGTGAGACATGGACTCTTATCCAGTGACCTGAGATGAAGACTGGACTCCTTTGGTACTGTGTCTATCCGGAAAATCCTTGGGTACCGTTGGTTTGACTTTGTGTTGAATGAGCAGCTGCTCATAGACTCCCGAATGAGGCACATTACCTGCATTGTGAGGGAGCGTCAGTTACGGCACTACGGCCATGTGGCACGTTTCCCCAAGGGTGATCCAGCTCGTAAGATCCTCATTGTTGGGGACCCAAGTGGCTGGACCAGGCCAAGGGGTCGCCCATGTAACACCTGGATGCAGCAGATAGAGGGTCTTTTCCGGAGGGTGGGACTGGCCCGTGCGTCTGCCTGGGGGTTTGCAAACCGGTTTCCCGAGTTGTTTCATCATGTAGTGGGTGCGGCAACACACTGTACCAGTGCATACTCCCCGATTTGACTTGACTTGACCATCACACATCTTTATCGTAAGAGCATCTCTTATCTACGATGGAGCGTTCCATCAGAATAAAATATGAAGCTGGGTTTAAATTAAATGTCATTAAAGTAGTAAAAGAAATTGGTAACTGTGCTGCTACAAAAAAATTTGATGCGTCTGAGAAACTGATGTGAGATTGGAGGAGGCAAGAAGATGTAAAAAAATTTTTAAGTTTCGCATTTTTGAATGGGTCTGATTTTTATGATCGATTTTTCAGGTTTCAATACCCGGCTTATACGTGAATATATAGGGTAGTTGTGTTGTTGGCAGTTCCTATTGTAAATGTTATTGGTGTCAGAAATGTAAATTGAAAAATTTCACATCATTTATCAACACAGCAAAAGTATGCCATAGTATGTTCACCTTTGCAAATCTCTGCTTATTAAAAAAAATTTCTCATACTACATAGTAATTGGGGCACCACAGATTAGCTGTTATTGGTGGGTAAATGAATACTATTACTGTATGTTTTTCTTTGTCTTATAGCCGATTAACCACGTCATGGTCAATATTTCTATTTGTGCCCCCTGTTAAATGTTACACAATCGGATTGCCATGCCCTAGAATCTTCCAAAGATTTTAGCAGGATCTGGGGATTCTCTGACAGTAACTGAGAGTCAGCAGAACAATAATGGAAGCAGAAATAATAGATACAGTTTCAAATCCAAGTGGTTTTATTTTGTGAAGAAAGCAATGCAATTTTAAAAACAGTCCAAAGTGAACCTTCATTGAAAGTGCATAATAAATATTAATTTAAAAGCTGTGAGTAAAAGTACAACAAAAAAAAAATATAGATTTTTGTCTTACTCAGGTAAGGTGTGATATAACACACTCACTGAGCAAATATTTTGAATGCCTGGACACTGCTTATCCAGGCAGTAATCTAATTAGCCAATCATGTGTCCGCAGCACAGTGCATAAAAGCATGCAGAAGCAAGTCCAAAGGTTCAGTTAATGTTCACATTGAAAAACAGAATTGGGGGAAAAATGTGATCTCTAATTTCAACCATGGCGTGATTGTTGGTGCTAGACAGGCTGGGTTTGTGTTTTTCTGTAACTGCTGATTTCCTGGAAGTTTCACGCACAACAAAGTGTTTACTCAGAATGGTGTTAAGAACACAGAACGTCCAATGAGTGGCCACTCTGTGGACAGAAGCACTTTGTTAATGACAGAGGTCAGTGAAGAATGGCCAGACTGGTTTGAACTGACAGAATGTCAATGGCAACTCCGATAACCACTCCTTGCAACTGTGGTGAACAGGAAAGCATCTCAAAATACAGAGCACTTTGAGCCTTGAGGTAAATGGGCTACAACAACAGAAGACCACATTTGGTTCCGGTCCTGTCAGCCAAGAGCAGAACACTGAGGCTGAAGTGGGCACAGGTTCACCAACACTGGACGGCTGAAGACTGTCATAGCCTGATCTGATGAATCTTGATTTCTGCTAATGCACACATGGTGGAGCCATCTCGTAGCATCAGCAAAATGAATCCATGCGTCTGGTGTGTCTTGTGTCAACGGTCTAGGATGGTTGTAATGGTGTGGGGAAAGTTTTCTTGGCACACTTTTGGCCCGTTTAATACCAATCAATCATTGCTCGAATGCCACGGCCTATTTGAGTATTGCTGCTGACTATGTGCATCTCTTCATGGCCACAGTTTACACACCTTCTAATGGTGGGTGGGAATGAAAATGTACCATGTCATAAAGAAAAAGTCGTCCAAAACTTGTTTCATGTTCTTCAGTGGCCTTCCCAGTCACCAGATCTGAATCCACTAGAACACCTTCGGGTTGAGGAAGAACGGGGGATTTGCAGCATGAATGTGCAGCTGACAAATCTGTAGAAATTGCATGTCAGCATGGACCAGACTGTCAAAGGAATGTTTCCAACATCTTGTGGAATCCATGCCATGAAGAATTGAGGCTGTTTTGGGAGCAAAAGGAGGCCTTACCTAGTATTAAATCAAATCATATTATGTGATATCATCTACTGTTAAATTCTGCCCCATACTTGTAATTTTTTAAATTTTTTATACTGTATTGAGGATTTGTTCTGTTCCGTGTATTGTAATTTATTGATCCCCTTCTTTTTGACACCCACTACACGCCCAACCTACCTGGAAAGGGGTCTCTTTTTGAACTGACTTTTCCAAGGTTCCTTCCATTTTTTCCCTACAAGGGTTTTTTGGGAGTTTTTCCTTGTCTTCTTAGAGAGTCAAGGCTGTGGTGCTGTCAAGAGGCAGGGCCTGTTAAAGTCCATTGCGGCACTTCTTGGGTGATTTTGGGCTTTACAAAAATAAATTGTATTAGTAGAGTGCTCCCATGAATTTGTTCAGTGAATGTATATTATGGTACCTTCTCCAAAAAAAAAGAAAAGAAAAGAATAAACAATCAATCTGGTCACTGTGCGGCCAGGTGCACCTAAAGATGAAAGCAGCCCCACTTTAACTAGGTTTCTCTCTCCCTGATTATCAATGGAGATGAACTACTCATCTCAAACTATAAGGTCCTTGCAGCCTAAATGCTCATCACATAAAGGCACTTGGCTTCTCATCTTATGAACAAGTTTCCAGACTTTATAAGGCTGTTCTTGAAATTGAGCATCAGGGTTCCCATCCCACAATAAACTGAAGTCAATAACGGACCCACTTAAACTTACCAAGACTGCTTCCTCCTGTGTTACAAAGACATGCACACCTTCAAAAAGGCGTAGTACCCATGCATGCCAGTGTCAGTCGCCACGCCATTGTCTATTTTGGAAACCTAAAATGGATTTTTGAGGTATTGCACTAATTTTGAGATTAAATGCTTGAGGTGGTTGATTGTTGGAATAAACTCTGATTCAGATTAAAACCACTTTATTGCCAGTATGTCAGCCATGTGGGAATTGGTCTTGCCATAGATGCTATGGGGAAAAAATGCTGAACAGTAAAAACACGACCTCATCTGCATTCACTTTAATTGAGAATTACACCTGACAAGACAAAGTAATCGGACCAGTCCTTCAGCCTCATAGCTTAACAGGAGTTAAGGAGGTGTCATTTTATAAAAGTAAATAAATACATGTATAAATACATAACACATCCAGTGAATGGCATGATCAGCTGAAGCATTACAAACAGATAAGAGGATAATGCCCACAGTATCAGACCAAATTTAAAATTATGCCAGTACATCCCAAACAGATCTCACAAATGATTTATTTAAGAAATACATTATTAAAATGTATGGTTGAGATCAACGAAGAAATGATTAATTTAAAGAAGCAAACAAACTACATTGTCAGGAAAGCTCTTTTCTCTGTTGGGTTAATGGCTCAATTTTAATTCCACTCAATTTTTCTTCTAGGACTGGCTCTAGAGAAATCATTCTAGAGCTCCCCCTAGTGATGCATAATGTCCTTCCAACTCTTTTCCTTGCAATGGCTACATCTCAGTGCTGTCTGCTCCTTTATATGTGTTCCCTCTGTCTATTTTTAAGAGTAGCTTTGGGCATGTTACCAATCCTCCATGGTAGCTGAAAATATCTCAGAGTGACAGGCACCTTGACCTCTGACACCCTTAAATAATAATATTGTAGACCTGTTTTTTTTTTTGTTCCTCTTGCTATCAGAAGTGACAAATTCATGCTGTCCCCTGTTGACACAGGTGTTCAGAGGTGTGCAGTATCTATAACTGTGGGTTCTTTCTCAAGGAAGTCCCCACTACCTCGCACCGTGCCATATTGGCACCGCTGTGATCAGGTGGACAACCTCTTGCAACATAGACATATACTTTGATTATACCTTATGTCTGCAATTAGTATGTGGAATGACTCAGAATAAAAGGTTTTGGAGTGGGCAGTTGTTTGAGTAAACATAACATACATAATAATCTTAAGCAGGCTAAGTTCAATTTAGAGTTGCCAGCATTAATCTTAAGGGAGGAACAAACCCTGGATGTTCCAGTCTATTACAGGCCCCACTTATACATGAAAGCATACACTTGCATGTAGGCCTAATTTATGGTATGTATAAAGTACAAAAAATATGCATGCATAGTTTGTTACTTTGTATAAACAATATGTGACAAAACACACTGCAGTCTTCTACAAATTACTTGGAAAAGAGAGCCTAAAAAACCAATTAGTAATTTATAAACCTATTAGGGATCTCCATTATCTTTCTGATTGGCTGATCAGCCTTAGGCTTTTTAGAATGGTTAGCTACACCCACTTGGGAGCATGGCTCTGCTTGTGAAGCATTCCATCAGTACCAATAGACTAATAGCTCATTCTTCTGTTTTCAGGATGGCCAGTGTGGCACAGTCATCGACATTAACATTGAATGTGCAGTTAAGATTGTTGGAACAAACTGCGTCTTGTACCCTGTGAACAGCCGTGACCTGCAGCACATCTGGGTGAGTAGCGAATATGAGCTCCACAACACCTGAACCATTTTGTAAAGCCAGGCAGGCTATTTGGGATAAGACCCTGTAGTAACACTTGCTGCCTACCTCCTTATCCAGCCAGACATTTTGCTCATGCATTAAATATTCCCCGTTGTTTTACCTTGCACCTTTGATAGCCCATCCTCCCAACGGAAGGGTACCTTGACCCACTGACTTTGCCTTTATGTCATTAATTCTCTGCAGCCCTTTATGTATGGGGACTATATAGCATATGACTGCTGGCTTGGGAAAGTATATGACCTGAAGAACCATGTCATCCTGAAATTGTCTAATGGAGCCAGGTAAATTTTCAAGTCGTATCAAATGTCTCCTTGCATGACACAACTAACCTCAGTGTGGACTGTATTTCCACAATGGTGCACACTCGATTATTGCTACGGACTAGCTGAATGTTGCTTGGGTGAATCTCTAACCTTGTAAAACATTTCTACTTGAAATGTTATGTTATTGATGTGGTTGATCACTGTAAAATATTGCCATTAAAAATAAATTTGTTTTTTTGTTTCTTGTGCATAAGCAAACACAAAAGCAGAGTAAAGGAGTAATTCAGTGGAAGCCATTCATTCTGCTGTCTCAATGGCATCCCCATTGTTTCTTGTTGCAGGTGCTCAATGAATACAGAGGATGGTGCCAAACTCTATGATATGTGCCCTCATGTCAGTGACTCGGTAAGCCACTTCTGATTTCTACTTATGGGCAATGAATAGCATCAGGGATTTCTTTTAAATTAGTGTTCCTAAGTCATTCTACAAAGGGTGTGGGTGTGAGTATATAATTTATTTTAATTCAGTAGATCTATTAGAGAGTGGCAAATGCACTCTTCATTCAACCTGAGCCACTTTGACTAGACAAAGACATCCATAAGCTTACAGTATACAGATAGGAGATGAGAATGACTGCTAAAAAGTAGTAAATCATCCTATTGACTGTTCAAAGTTACTGGGAAAGTTAGAAATGTAAAATAATAGACTTTCCTCATGGTCAAATCCATGCCATTGTTTAAGTGAAACTAAAAGAAACCCTTTGTTTTATAACCGCATTATACAATGCATTCAGAAAATATTCAGACCTTGTCACTTTTTTCATGTTTTGTTTTGATGCAGCCTTGTTCTACAGTTATTTTTTCTCCTTATCAAGCAACACCCAATACCCCAGAATGACGAAGCAAAAACAGGATTTTAGAATTTTTTGGAAACATTAAAAATAAAAAGTTGAAATATCACATAGACACAAGCATTCAGACCTTTTCCTCAGTAGTTTGTTGAAGCACCTTTCGTAGCAGTAACGGCCTGGAGTTAGGTATGACACGACAAACTTCAAAAACCTGGATTTGGTGATTTTCAGCCATTCTTCTTTGCAGATAACCTCAGTCTCTGTTGGGTTGGATGGAGACCATCAGTGGACAGATATTTTCAGGTCTTTCCAGAGTTGTTCGATTGGGTTCAGGTCCAGACACTTAAGAATATTCACTGAGGTGACCCTAATGCACTCCAGTGTTGTCTTTAGCTTGTGCTAAGGGTCATCGTCTTGTTAGCAGTTGAACCCTTGACCTAGTCTGAGGTCCAGAAAGCAGGCTTTAATTAAGGAAAACATTGTTAAGCACAGCAAAATGTTTAAAAAGTGAAGGTGTCTAAATACTTTCTAAAGGCAATTTAAATGAATATACATATGTTTTAAACTGATTAAATATAAAGAAAAAATAATAATTTTCTTCACACTGGGTAAAAACCTGACAAATTTGGAAGCCTTTATAATGCCCAACTCAGCTTCCTCTTCTGGTAATGGGTGTGTGTACTACTACTTCTAGCTTATGGTGTGTAGATGTTAACAGTTATTACATATAGAAAATACTGTAAGAGATGCTATGGCCTTTGAGCTGACTTTTTAGTTGTTAGGGTTGCTTGGTGGTATTTGCTGGTGGTCTCCAGATCTTTTATATCTGTTTTTTTCCTTCTCTCCAGGGTCTGTTTTTTGATGATTCCTACGGTTTCTATCCTGGTCAAGTGCTGATTGGACCATCTAAGGTGTTTTCCAATGTGCAGTGGCTGTCGGGAGTCAAGCCAGTTCTTAGTAAAAAAAGCAAATTTCGAGTAGTTGTAGAGGAGGTATGCTTTCCTTAAACTATGAGCAACAAAAGTGATAAAACCTTGGTAAATATATCAGTTATACCTGTCAGGACAGGTAATGCCGAATAACAGTCTCTAGGGTAATTTGTATGTTTTATCTTGGAATGCAGGTCCAGGTTGTAGAACTAAAGGTCACATGGATCACCAAGAGCTTTTGCCCTGGAGGTACTGAGAGTGTCTTTCCGCCCCCATCCATCATCACCCAAGATAACTTATCCAGGTATGTCTTTCTTAGGGGATGCAAGACTGCACTGAAAATTTTCAGAGTAGAGTGAACCACACCTGACACTGAAGGAAATTGTACCCAGCTAGAGTTCTCTAAAAGGGAGTGATGAGGTGCGGGTGATTGGGGACTCCTGCTTGTGTAAATCATCTAGTGATAGTGGTAATGGTTGACTATTTCTCCCTTTTGTTTCAGAGTGAAACGTTTGGGCTATTATGATCATGCTCAACGTCAACTGGGTGAGCGGTGCCTCTATGTTTTCCCAGCCAAAGGAGATACAACTCAGATAACCTGTGAGGGTCCAGAGGGAGCAACCATCCTGCCAGAGGGATCAGTGGCCAAAAAAGTAAGTAATGCTACACTAGGATAGATATGTTAGATGTAAATCCTGGATAAGAAAGGTAAGTGCTGTTTCAGGTGTTCTTTCATTGTGTATGACAATAACTAATAAGACTACCAGATCTTTTTTTGCTTATCCTAATATAACATGCTTTATAGAATTTTTTTTACTTAATTTGCATATATCAGGAGAGTTTTCAGTCTTGTCTACATGAGCTTTAGTTATGTTCTTTCAAATTAGTACTTTGATTTTCTGAGCCTGCTATGGGAAGAATGGCTGTCTCAGCCGCATTGATTCAAGGACCTACTCCGTATGGGATGTCAGTCTATAGCAGCCCACACTGATTCACACTCAGCCAATTTTGAGGTAAACATAAACCTAATTGGCATCTCTTTGGGATGCGGGAGAAAACAACTACTGTATATAAGGAGATAATCCACACAAGCATGGGTAGAAGGTGTAAACTTCACAAAGAAAATGTTACCTTGCCAGTTGTAGTGATTTGTGTCAATTCTGGGGAAAAAAATAGTACTGAAGTTTATGGATGTCCTATCAGATTTAGAGATTAGCTATGTGATTTATAAAAAATAAAAATAAACACTTTCTGAATTGTTACACACCAAATGTACAATCTCATCGATATAATCTAACCAAGGATCAAGTATACCCATTCAATTATGTGGCATCTCCCATTTAAAAATAAAATAAATAAATACAGTGGTGTGAAAAACTATTTGCCCCCTTCCTGATTTCTTATTCTTTTGCATGTTTGTCACACAAAATGTTTCTGATCATCAAACACATTTAACCATTAGTCAAATATAACACAAGTAAACACAAAATGCAGTTTTTAAACAATGGTTTTTATTATTTAGGGAGAAAACAAAATCCAAACCTACATGGCCCTGTGTGAAAAAATAATTGCCCCCTTGTTAAAAAATCACCTAACTGTGGTGTATCACACCTGAGTTCAATTTCCGTAGCCACCCCCAGGCCTGATTACTGCCACACCTGTTTCAATCAAGAAATCACTTAAATAGGAGCTGCCTGACACAGAGAAGTAGACCAAAAGCACCTCAAAAGCTAGACATCATGCCAAGATCCAAAGAAATTCAGGAACAAATGAGAACAGAAGTAATTGAGATCTATCAGTCTGGTAAAGGTTATAAAGCCATTTCTAAAGCTTTGGGACTCCAGCGAACCACAGTGAGAGCCATTATCCACAAATGGCAAAGACATGGAACAGTGGTGAACCTTCCCAGGAGTGGCGGCCCAAAGCTAAGAAACATCTCAATGATTGCCAAGACTTTTGGGAAAATACCTTGTGGACTGATGAGACAAAAGTTGAACTTTTGGAAGGCAAATGTCCCGTTACATCTGGCGTAAAAGGAACACAGCATTTCAGAAAAGAACATCATACCAACAGTAAAATATGGTGGTGGTAGTGTGATGGTCTGGGGTTGTTTTGCTGCTTCAGGACCTGGAAGGCTTGCTGTGATAGATGGAACCATGAATTCTACTGTCTACCAAAAATCCTGAAGGAGAATGTCCGACCATCTGTTCACAACTCAAGCTGAAGCGATCTTGGGTGCTGCAACAGGACAATGACCCAAAACACACCAGCAAATCCACCTCTGAATGGCTGAAGAAAACAAAATGAAGACTTTGGAGTGGCCTAGTCAAAGTCCTGACCTGAATCCAATTGAGATGCTATGGCATGACCTTAAAAAGGCGGTTCATGCTAGAAAACCCTCAAATAAAGCTGAATTACAACAATTCTGCAAAGATGAGTGGGCCAAAATTCCTCACCACTGTAAATATTTTACAAAATGTTTTTGTTTGCAATGATTCTGGAATATATCACAGGCTGACCTTTTTGATGTAATATAGGTGTTTTTTGTATATAGTATACAGGGCTATTTAAAACAAAGTCTCTATTTATTTTCTTTATGTATCAGAATGAAATATAATGGTGATATTATCTTACTTGTACCCATTCAACAAAAAGTTCACTCTCACAAACTTAGTTGCGTTCAACCAGTTTTTCACACACACAAAAAAAAAAAAAACAGCTTGAATGATTGCTGGGTTCTCTAGTGCCCCTATGCCTATGGCAAAATTCTTACATATCTGACCAACATGTAGCATATCACTTCTCTGCAGTACCATGATAAGCAATAATTAGCATATTTATTTTAATATACTGTATGTTATTTAATAGAAAATGAATGGAATTAGCAACCAAATGTATAGCCTAAATTTTATGTGGGAGAGGGGTATAGGAATATACATATTTGAATTAAACATGTTGATAATTTGGATTTTTCAAAGATCTAGAAATGTTGTTGAGGATAGTTTCTGAGAGGTGGGGAAACAAAGCTCCATGTTTTGAGCTTTAAATTGGTTGCGAAACTGATTTATTTGTGCAATTTTGTAAATTACCACATATGCATGATTCAAGGAAACTTTTTTTTTTGTTTGCTCATAGGTGTACAGGCTTCCCTTGCTTTAGGATGCTAACCCATTCCTTAAAACCCCTTAAACAAGTGAATCTTTGTAACAAAACATCTAATTGCCATTACTTTAAATAGAAAGTATTTTTAAGTACCGGTAAGCTTTTTTACTTCTCCAAAAATGACTCGCATTTCTGCTCAAATAACATTGAAATACATGGAAATTTGATCTGTCTGTCTATCTAATATGGTGTGTTACACTTCTATGTGTCTGAATGAATAGCTGGCTTATGGAATCACTCACTTATCAAGAAAATCATTATTTCCTGTTTAGTTAAAATGCTGAAATTTGGCAGGATGGTTTACATCTAAGGCAACAAGTAACTAATAAGAAAAGATATTATGATATATTAATTTATAGGCATAAACTTCCACCCCCCTTCCCCACCAATAGAAAAACTACATACCCCAAAATCCCAAAAATGCTTTGGCTGGTTTGAGTGAAATTTGGTTTCGTTATTTAAAAACACAGAAAATTAGCTGACATGGTTTTTTATTTCTCAATAAAATGTATTTGTAGTTTAGCATATTAATAAATACTGACATCCTCTTTACAGTGTCGACAGTGTGCTTTATGCAAGTGAAGAATACAGCAAAAGTGATCAATGGGCCATGCAAATAGGACCACTAACCAGTAGGGTGGACAGATGACTGAAGATGGGGTTGGGGCATTCAAGACAGGAAAAACGAGACTTAATCATTTTATAAAATATAAAATATAAAAATATAAAATAGCTCAAGGAAGAAGCAATTTTTAGCAAGTGCTTTTTTTTGCTGTTGGTTACTAGCACTCTTAGATGCATGCCAGCTCTTATTTCATTTATCTGTTCTGCCTTCATTGACCCCCAAGCCCACTAAAAATCAAACCCCCTCCTTCCCCCCACTCTTTGATCACAGTACTTAAAAACATTAAGAGAGAATATTCATTCTTTTACTTTTTATTTGACTGATGCCTTATCCAAGGGGACTTAAAACATTTGGAAACCAATTTGTTACGTTTGTTTTGTTTTTTTCCAATTGGACACAGGCAAGTGAAGGGACTTATTCAGTTTTACACTGTCCGTAACAGGATTTGAAATCACAACCTCAGGGTTTGAAGTCCAAAGACTTAACTACTACAAAACACTGCCTGACAATAATATTAACCCCTTGATTTTAAATAAAAATAAAACACACACACACAGTACAAATATTGTGTAAAGAAAAGCACTTAGTTACATAGTACTTCTGATATACCTGGTTAGCTGATGGCACTAATGATAAATGCTGACTGTCTTGTGAAATTTCCCAGGTGAAGTTGGGTAACACAGCTAGTAAACCAAAAAAATCCCTAATAAGAAATTGCCTTTCATTAACATTGTCTAATAAAGATGTTTCTCTACACTTTATCACTTCAATTTTTACATTCAAAGATGTGGGCTTTCAGTCTTTCTTGAGCTTTCCCAACTATTTAATTGATTTTGTTAGAATCCTGGTGCTCGGCAAAATGCCAGCAAACATGAGCTGCACACATGTCAAGTTCATTGAATCATAACATGTGAAAGAAAACACAAGTACACATTGCTGCAAGTCTCTGAATACAGCATATCAGCGAGACTGGCATTATGAGGCACCAACATCGTCAGCCACACTCCATTCTGCAGGCTGCTGCGGGATAAACTTGAAATGACTGCAAAGGCACATGTGTGAAAATCCCCCAGGTTTGGTCTTTGTATAAACAAAAGTTTAACTTCATTGTAGTTCATCAAATGAAAAAGGGTACTAAAGCACTTTCTTTGTGTATCCAAAATGTTCTAAAACACTTGTGCGAAAAGTGTGGGAATCCTGTATTTGGGTAATTCTAGCAACTCTAGAATTAAAGGTTCTGACTTAGTTTACTAACTTCAAAGCAGTTGCACCTTCTCCTGAATGGACAGTGTCTTGCTACCTTGCAGGTGAGCATGTTTTTCGACTTCTTGTTGTTATAGAGGATTTAGAATATAATGTGTCTTCCATGGTACAAAATAGCGTAGTAAGTACATTTTAGTGGGGCACGGCCACTGTGTTTTAGGGAACTGATGATATGGTGGAGCTCATTGTGGGTAATCTTTCTCTCTGGACATTTCTTACTGAATAGGTGAATGTTTTAAAATCGTCTTGCAGCCAATACATGCAACAATGTAGCCAACAACAGGAGCTTTTCTTTTTTTAACATCCAATTAATTATCTATTACAGTTAAGCTAAACATTCCACTTTAAGACTTGGAAATAAGATTGATAATTTCTGTTTACCTAGATGGTACACTAAACGTAAGGGTTGTCGTCTTGTCCTTCTGATTTCTGTACATTCCTAATTGACCTACATGGTTGAGGCCCCTTTTAAAGTAGTACATTTTAGTTCTTTTTCCTACTTTGCCATTCAATGTTTTGCTTTGACTAAGCCACAGAGAAGGTAACTCTCAAATTAAATCAATTTGTCTGGTGCTGATTTAGTCATTAAATATGTATGTGCTGTTTTGCTCCGAGGAAATTACATGGTAGGATGCTGTGAACATTTTGTTTAAGACAGTTTTGAGATACTGGAGTAATTAACTGCAATGAGCAACTGGTAAACCAGATAGGGAAGTAAATCATGACACTCTATCCAGCATTTCTGATTAGCATTGTACTAAAATTGACATCAGCTATTCTTGTAAATATATTTTCACCCTTTTCAGCTGGCAGGCAAAATCATGATTAGTTTTTTTTTTTTGGGCACAAACTGAAAGAGCTCAAATATCTATTTTACCAATAGAAACAAGACTTAATCTGTATACATTTTATCAGCCTCTGCCCAGAATGAAATCCGCACTCTATCGATCTTTTTCTTCAGGTGCAACCTGTGTGCTGACCATAAGCCATTGCCTTCATGCTCTTCCACACGCACCAAACCAAAGGGACGAGTTAAGAAGCTGTGAGTTAGGACAGGTGGTGTGGAGGATGTGCTGAGCTCACTGTATTGCGGTCACATGCACACAGATGGCTTTTTGCAACAACTCATTAGACACCTAAGTAAAGGCACATTTCTCAAGATCATGTGAAGATTTATGGTGCGTTTTTACATTTTACTGGCTTACAAGATTGCATCTGTCCTCCATATGTTCAGTATGTGTTTTTGTATTTTAATAGTGTATGCGTATAGCTTTCATTATCATATAAAAAGTAGGTCCAGTTTCTGGTGAACTCACTCATAATTTCATGTCGCTGACCCTCGTGACTCTTCCCCCACTGTCTAAATTTTTGTAGTTTCATTGCATATTCTTTTATCAATCACTTCTGATTTTATCCACAGTTCTCTCCTTCCAGGTATCTAAATGTAACCGATGTAAGTAGTGAACCTGTTAATTTGTTTTTTGTCTCTCAAATGTTTTATGTACAGTTGAACTTGTTGAATGTCAAATAGCACTTGGTAAAAGCTGTGTTTGGCCACAGCCAGTATGGTATTAACATTCCTTGCATCCTTTGCCTAAATATAAAATGTCCTTCTCCAATGTAGGAAGAGGTGTACAATTCACCAAGTTAATTATCAGTTTTATCTTTGGCAATGCTAGTGATTAATTAAAACAATTAACAAGATTCCCCTCCAAGGGACAACAAGTTAAGTGTAGGTTAAGAGAGGGGTCTCTGTTTCACTTTCTTGGTGAGATGCCAGAAATATGAAGAGATCTGTAAAAAAAAACATTTTAACGAAGTAGGTAAATTTGCTAAAGTCTACAATAACACATTCACTTGTGTGCTTCGGACATGACCATAGACTTGCTTTCCGCAAATAACCCAGACACTCTCTTTACAACAACAACAACAACATTTATTTATATAGCACATTTTCATACAAACAGTAGCTCAACGTGCTTTACATATTAAAGAATAGAAAAATGAAAGACACAATTATAAAACAAAATAAATCAACATTAATTAACATCAAATAAGAGTAAGGTTCAATGGCCAGGGGGGACAGAAAAAACAAAAAAACTCCAGACGGCTGGAGAAAAAATAAAATCTGTAGGGATTCCAGACCATGAGACCGCCCAGTCCCCTCTGGGCATTCTACCTAACATAAATGAAACAGTCCTCTTTGGATTTAGGATTCTCACGGAAGGGCTTGATGATGATGATGGTCACGTAGACTTCTGCCTTTTAATCCATCCATCATTGTTGGAGCATCATGAAGCTTTGAGTAGGTGGGGGTGGCGCAGGCCACTGCCACAAAGAAACCGGAAAAAGAAACAGAAAAGAGAGTAGGGGTTTGTAATAATACAATTTATTTATAACATAAGGTTAACAAAATATGGATATATGCAAGCATATATATCTACTTTAATAAAAAGATAAGTATCCATGTGTCTGTTTGTGTGTCCATCCAGTTGTTATGTCTGTCATTCCAAAAGATGGCACATCACAGATGTTTTTTGTAATAAAATGCATGTCATTCCGACAGATGGTGCATCACAGACATTAACACTGCTTTTATGAATCCCTAACTAAATGGCACAAAACGGAGACATGTGCCTCACCTGGTGCACTGCAAACGTTAATGCTGAGGTCTACGTTGATTTCTTAGATTTCAAACCATCTTAGGCAGGTAGCACAGCTAGTACATATATTTCTACAGGTATATAAATATACATAGTCAAAAGACTATAACAAACAACACAAAACATAAAATTGTTAGCTTTTTCTCTCCTATATAAAAAGGCACATAACTTTTGAATTCAATATATGTTCAGTTCATGTGGTTAAGTTTTTTTAGCTAGTTATCAAGCTTCTCATGCTTGCACTGTGGCGTTCATTTGCTCACAGCTAGTCTGCATTGACTCACCACCCCGTCCACACACAGTTCTGTCTGTGAGAGTGCATGCATGTGTAAGATACTTCTCTGCACTTTCTTACTGGATTTAGGATGAGAAACTCATAATAACTAGAATGTATCCTTCAAGTTTTATTACCTTTCAATCACAGTGATAAAAATACCATAGTAGTTAGGACGAAGCCAACTACTGTAATTAAATTACAATTAATTGATACTTTTATCAAATTCCAAAGGGAGGCCTTTTGGGTAAAAAAAGCATATATTAAGAGTGTTCATGCTTGGATAATGCCAATCTGTCCAACACCATGTAGATAGAAATAGTCTGCAGTCACTTATTTGTGGTAAAACAAGGTACTGTAGATAATGAAGTAAGCTGAAAAAAGGCAACAAGACATTGCCACAAGTCAGAAGCAACACATCATTGGAACATACTCTGAAATGAGGCAATGTTCGAATCGGATGCCATCAGTTCTAGATTATTTTTTCTGTAGTAATTCATGTGTTTATTTATGCATAAGTCCCTCCACAGCCATAGCTTTGCATTGACCCTGGGTTGACAGTATAAAGATGTGTTTTATTTCTTCATTTCTTTAAAAAAAATAGATAGATAGAACTTTATTTGTATCAAGTATTCTTCAAAAATTATTTAGGATGGGTATTACAATTTGATTTCCTGGCTTTTGTAATAGTCCTATTCTATGATAGTAAAACCAATGACATTCATGTTCCAAACATTACTAAGCTCATAATCATATAGATAAATCAGTAAGTAAGCAGTGTAAATTTTTTGGTCAATTGACATTTTCCAGATCCAGTTGCTGTTGTAGATGCCCCCAGTTTCACAATAGTCATATCCGAGTGTCACCCAATATGATATTACATGTAAATCTGAACTGTCCATAACATAGCTGCAAGAAAAAAGCATGAATGTTTGTGTTCTTTCACAGCCATTTTATATAAGCGCTGATATTGAAATTAACAGTTGCTCAGACAAATGTACTTTTCTGGGGTGTGCGCAATTGGCAAGGCTTGTGAATAAACAAAGATTTCTGTTTTACTGATGGTGCATACAATGAATGGCTTTGCTGAATGCATGAAAGAATAAATGTAATAATTTGTGTCGGAACTGCCAAACACCTTGTTACTTTAAACTCTCAGGGTGCATCTTCTGCAAGCTGCATCTTCTTGTCTTCCTGATAAATAGATTACACTGAGCTATACTAGACGTGGCAAAGTACACAGTCAGTTTTATGACTAAATGGATGCTTTTTGTTTTGAACTGTGCAAAATAAGTTGCTGCACAAACATATTTAACACCAACAACAAAGCTTTACTGTAGTAGGCCACAAATCCTTAGCAGACACAAATAAATATATAGAGGTGCTGTACCTGCGGAGGGCTGGCGCCCTGCCCGGGGTTTGTTTCCTGCCTTGCGCCCTGTGTTGGCTGGGATTGGCTCCAGCAGACCCTCGTGACCCTGTAGTTGGGATATAGCGGGTTGGATAATGGATGCATGGATGTACTGTACATTAAACAGTATTGCTTGAATGGGCACACATTAAGGACTCCATTTTCTGACTTACTGATTCAGCCCAAGGGCATAGAAAACAGATGCCCATTTTATCATCACTGTGTGGTACAAATCATGGGGCCAAACCTGCATGGACTGCCTGTTCATTGCAGGGCCAATCCAATTTAAGCCATTCTTATAATCTTAGAATGTATTACAGTGTTACAAATACAACAAAATAACAGTTGTAGTAAAATGCAAATACCATTTAACATACAAAGAGAAATTTGTTAAATAGATATGCATATTTCTATAGAGTTTCTCTCCGAGTTTGGTTCTTAATGCATCCAAATGAAGACAGAAAACTATAGCTGTACTGCAGAATTTTAGTAGAGCTGCAGTTAGTTTGGAGACCACCTGATGTTCTTTGGTTTACAATTTCATATTACCACACAACACTGATTCTTAACCAGGGGATCATAGGAATACATTTTAAAACAGACAGGGTTACACTGTAAAATGCTCTTAAGTAACTATTTAAATCTGGTTGGTAGTCCAGAATCAATAATTTGCAGCATCACTGCTTGCTTGATTTAAACAGGGATTGGCTGCAGCCCCCACAGCCTTGTAATGAAATTAAAGGGTTCAGTACGTGGGTGGATTGTATTTGGATGCAAAAAATAAATAATTTGCAAAACATTTTAAGGATCTAGTGCTCTCCATAATGTTTGGGAAAATAACACTTTTCCTTGATTTAACCCTCTGCTCCACAGTTTATAATTACAAATCAAACAATTCAGACATAATTAAATTGTACATCGCAATTTCATTTAAAGGTTATTTGCATACATTTTAGTCACAGCATGTAGAAATGGCAACACTTATTCTACCATAATGGCACCATAATGTTTGGGACAATTGGTGTCACAAATGTTTGTGATTCCTCAGGTGAGTTTCATAACATACCTCAGCTTTCTTTCTACTCTTTGGAGTCTGTAGTTGCACTTGTTCAACGACAACAAGATTTGTGCCAATGAAAGTCGTAGAAGTCATTATGAGGCTGAAAAAAAAAAGAATAAAACCATTCAAGACCTATGTAAATCCTTAGGATTACCTAAATCAAAGGAAGGACCAAAGGCCAAGGAAGACCTCCACTGCTGATGTCAAAAGAATCTTGTGGTAAAGAAAAAGCCCCATATGCCTGTCTGACAGATCAGAAACAGTCTTCAGGAGGCAGATGTTGATGTGTCAGAGGTGACTATCATATGAAGACTTCATGAACAGAAATACAGAAGACACACTGCAAGATGCAAACCACTCATCTGCAACAAAAGCGAGAAGGCCAGATTACAGTTTATGAAAAAGGACGTGAAAGAGCATGCAGAATTCTGGAAAAGGTCATGTGGACAGACAAGACAAAGATGAACATGGTGCCTGGGAGTGTTATTGTTGGGCATGTATGGCTTCTACAGGTCCTGGCACATTTCTCTTTATTGATGATGGAACTGCTGATGGCAGTGACACAATGAGTTCTGAGGTGTATAGAAACATCTGATCAAGTTCCAGTAAATGCCTTTAAACTGATTGGCCAGTGCTTCATCCTACAGCAAGAGAATAATCCAAACTTACTGCTAAGGCAAAACAGGAGTTTTTCAAAGCAAAAAATGGAAAATTCTTGAATGGCCAAAGCTAGACACTCAATTTAAGTCAATGTCAGTTTATTTATATAGCACATTTAAAACAACATAGGAATGCTGTGGCCTAAGTGCTTTACAATAATAGAATAAAAGAAAACAAACAAATAACATATATACAGTGCATCCAGAAAGTATTCACAGCGCATCACTTTTTCCACATTTTGTTATGTTACAGCCTTATTCCAAGATGGATTAAAATATTTTTTTCCTCAGAATTCTACACACAACACCCCATAATGACAACGTGAAAAAAGTTTACTTGAGGTTTTTGCAAATTTATTAAAAATAAAAAAACTGAGAAATCACATGTACATAAGTATTCATAGCCTTTGCCATGAAGCTCAAAATTGAGCTCAGGTGCATCCTGTTTCCCCTGATCATCCTTAAGATGTTTCTGCAGCTTAATTGGAGTCCACCTGTGGTAACTTCAGTTGATTGGACCTGATTTGGAAAGGCACACACCGTGTCTATATAAGGTCCCACAGTTTATAGTTCATATCAGAACACAAACCAAGCATGAAGTCAAAGGAATTGTCTGTAGACCTCCGAGACAGGATTGTCTCGAGGCACAAATCTGGGGAAGGTTACAGAAAAATTTCTGCTGCTTTGAAGGTCCCAATGAGCACAGTGGCCTCCATCATCCATAAGTGGAACAAGTTCGAAACCACCAGGACTCTTCCTAGAGCTGGCCGGCCATCTAAATAGAGCGATTGGGGGAGAAGGGCCTTAGTCAGGGAGGTGACCAAGAACCTGATGGTCACTCTGTCAGAGGTCCTCTGTGGAGAGAGGAGAACCTTCCAGAAGGACAACCATCTCTCCAAAAGGCACCTGAAGGACTCTCAGACCATGAGAAACAAAATTCTCTGGTCTGATGAGACAAAGATTGAACTCTTTGGTGTGAATGCCAGGCGTCACATTTGGAGGAAACCAGGCACCGCTCATCACCAGGCCAATACCATCCCTACAGTGAAACATGGTGGTGGAAGCATCATGCTGTGGGGATGTTTTTCAGCGGCAGGAACTGGGACACTAGTCAGGATAAAGGGAAAGATGACTACAGCAATGTACAGAGACATCCTGGATGAAAACCTGCTCCAGAGTGCTCTTGACCTCACACTGGGGCGACGGTTCATCTTTCAGCCGGACAATGATTCTAAGCACACAGCCAAGATATCAAAGGAGTGGCTTCAGGACAACTCTGTGAATGTCCTTGAGTGGCCCAGCCAGAGGCCAGACTTGAATCCGATTGAACATCTCTGGAGGGATCTTAAAATGGCTGTGCACCGACGCTTCCCATCCAACCTGATGGAGCTTGAGAGGTGCTGCAAAAAGGAATGGGCGAAACTGGCCAAGGATAGGTGTGCCAAGCTTGTGGCATCATATTCAAAAAGACTTGAGGCTGTAATTGCTGCCAAAGGTGCATCAACAAAGTATTGAGCAAAGGCTGTGAATACTTATGTATATGTGATTTCTCAGTTTTTTTATTTTTAATAAATTTGCAAAAACCTCAAGTAAACTTTTTTTCATGTTGTCATTATGGGGTGTTGTGTGTAGAATTCTGAAGAAAAAAATTAATTTAATCCATTTTGGAATAAGGCTGTAACATAACAAAATGTGGAAAAAGTGATGCGCTGTGAATACTTTCCGGATGCACTGTAGAAATAAAATATATGAACATAAATAAAGTAAATAATAAATAGAAGTAATGTTATATCATCACAAAGAGAAAACCATCAGTATTACTGAAGGTCACGTAATGCAAGTGAATAGAAATGAGTCTTTAATCTCGTTTTGAACAGTTCAATTGTAGACGACTCCTTTATGTGACGAGGTAAAGAGTTCCACAGGCGAGGGGCAGCGACTGTAAAAACCCTGTCCCCCTTGGTTTTACACTTAGTACAAGAGACAACAAGAGACAACTGACCAGAAGATCTAAGCACTCTGGATGGCTGGTGTAAAACACACAATTCGGATAAATAGGCAGGAGCAAGCCCATGTAAAGATTTAAAAACTAGCAACAAGATTTTAAAGTCAATTCGAAAACTGACAGGCAGCCAGTGCAAAGAAGCTAAAATAGGAGAAACAGAGTCATACTTTCTTGCCCCAACCAGAAAGTAAGTGGCAGCATTCTGGACCAACAGTAACCTGTGTATCAGGGATTTTCTAATTGCAGAATACAGCGAGTTGCAGTAATCAAGGCGAGAAAAAAATAAAAGCATGAGTAGCTTTCTCAAGATCCCTAGAAGATAAAAAAGGCTTGATCTTACCTTATAGTCCAATTGAGCAGGCCTTCTGTATGCTGAAGAGAAAGCCTAAGGGTACAAGGCCCTTGAAACAGGCAGGAGCTGATGCTGGCTGCATCAGGGGCTTTGCAGAGTGTCACCAGAGAAGATCCTCAGCACCTGGTGATGTTTAAGAATCGCAGACTTCACGCAGTCTTTGCATGCGTTGTATATGCAACAAAGTCCTAAATATGATAAAAGTCTTATATGATGACGTAATAGACCTTCCATTGTTATGTGCCAAGCATTATGGTGCCTTGAAATGTGGGGACTATGTAGAAAAAGGGTTGTTATTTCTACATGTGACTGAAATGTATGCAAATACTCTTAAATGAAAGCCAGCAATTAGCACTTTAATCAGGTCTGAATTGCTTGGTTTGTAATTTTAAACTGTGGAGCAGAGGGTAAATCAAGGGAAAATGTGTCTTTGTCCCAGGCATTACAGGGTACTTACTGTATTAATGTCCAATTATCCTTGTTTGGATAATATTTCTAAGAGATTAAGTCAATTATTAGTAACCTATACATCACCAGATTTTTTTTTTTCTATAGCCAGTTTTGGAATTTTTCTTTATCTATGTCTAACTGTTATGCTTAATACAGGTTCGTCGGCTTTTGAAGAAAGAGATTGTGCGGAAGATGGGCAGTGTGACAGATGGTCAGACGACAAATGAACAGCCCACAGCAGATTGTGCTGCTGCTGCAGAAAGCCAATCAGGTCTTATGGAGTGCCTTCTCACTCAACTTTCTCTTTCCTTTAACTGCTGCTCTCTTGATGAATCTTATTTTTTTTTTTTTTTTTCTCTTGCAGCAGGTGGGCAGCCAGATGCAGACAAGCACTCAGAGGACTCTGTCAATGGGGTGACCCAAAGCTCCCCATCATATGCCAGTGAGGATGGACCAGTCGTGCATCTGTCAGAAGCAGTAGATTCTGGTGATGGTGCTGCTGACCTGTGGGTTGAGTCTGCTGAACAGGATGCTGACGATGAAGCAGCTGAGGACACTGATGACACCAGTTCTGTGACGTCCTCGGCAAGCTCTACTGCATCCTCTCAAAGTGGCAGTGGTGGGCTGAACCGCAGAAAGAGTGTGCCTCTGTCGATTCGTAATTTGAAAAGAAAGCACAAGAAAAAGAAGACCAAGATATCACGGGAGTTCAAGCCAGGTGACAGGCAAGTTAGCATTTTTACAGCTGTTTATGTTGGCTTATTGTTGTGATATTCTCTGAAGAGACCTCCAAGTGTCCTTAAAAAGTATACCTTTTCTCCAAACCCCAAAATATAAAGTATAATTAATGTCAAAGATTTTTCAGTCCTTACTAGAACTGTTGCTTACAGTGGGTGATTATTTTTCAGTTGTAGGTTGTTAAGCGATAAGGCAGGTTACAAAAAGATATTTTAATACATTCCATACCATCCATCTTTTTCTTACCTGGTTAATCGGGTCAGTTTTGTGGTCAGCCTGTCAGTAGCCAGTTTAGAGTTACCAGTAAACTATGCTTCATGTCTTTTGGGGAAAGGCATGAAATATTTTTATACTGCCCAATTTTTGTACCAAAAAGTCTCAGTAACCCAAGTATTTCTATAATTGTTTGGATATTATTTTATGAAAACATGGCCACTAACTGTTTTTAATAGTTTCTCTTGCCATATACAGTATTTTTTAAATTAGATTTTATTTTTATACTACTTTAACCTGTTGGTTCATTTTCAGTTTAGTTTTATGAACTTTTGATCAGTTCTACTCTAGTGTATATTATTGCTAAATTACCTTAGCCAGTTGTTATTTTGATAGTGTAAATGATGACTGGCCTCAGTACGGTAGGCTGGTGCAGGAAACCTGGTGAGATAGAACCCTAAATGCAGGAAACATAATCGGATATCTGGCTGTGGAAGCTGCCTTTATTATTTCCTCAGTTGCGTAATGTTTACTGCTGCAAACTCCCCCTTTCCAATGGCATGTCAAGATGAAAGCATCATTGATTTCCTCTGTGACTTCACGTGTCTCTTTCAGTGTTGGATTCAATTTTCATTTACATGAAATGAACTCTGCAACACTACATGATAACTTTCATAGTGCAATTATAATCAGTTTACACTTAGTAAAGACTTTTACTTTTTTATTATCCTTACAACTATAGATTATTCTTGTTATATGTATATTCATCCATCCATTATCAAACCCGCTATATCCTAACTACAGGGTCACAGGGGTCTGCTGAAGCCAATCCCAGCCAACACAGAGGATGCAAGGCAGGAAACAAACCCCAGGCAGATTGCCAGCCCACCACAGGGCACACACACCCTAGGGACAATTTAGGATTGCCAATGCACCTAACCTGCATGTCTTTGGACTGTGGGAGAAAACTGGAGCACCAGGAGGAAACCCACGCAGACACAGGGAGAACATGCAAACTCCACGCAGGGATGACCCGGGAAGCGAACCCAGGTTTCCTTCCTGCAAGGCAGCAGCGCTACCACTGCGCCACTGTGCTGCCCACAGCACTTTCATGTTATTCCAAATAAGTAATATCTTCTTATACACTTTCTTTGTTATTTAACAGATTTCTTTCCAGCCCACCACAGTGTTATATGTATACTGTATTTGTGTCCTATTTGTCAGTTACTATAACTCCTACCCTTTGGGATTACCAAAGTTTATATTGTTTGGTCGGCCTGTACGCTACCAGCAAAGCTTATATAATGCTTAGTTCACGTTCATGCAAATAGTTACGAATGACATTAGATAAACATAACTTTATTTGTCCCCAGGTGGAAATTTGGCTTTTTCCGGAAGCTCTTTAAATAAATAAATTCATAAATAGTTATATAAGTAAGTAAATAAATAAATAATCTACACTTGCACTTTGGTATGAACAAAAAAGAAAATTAAAAAGAAAGAAAATTCTTGACTCGGCAGTCCCAGGGCCAGTGTTGCATCATGCAGAAATATTGCTTTTGATATATAAACACCACCCGAGTTTCTTGACACACTTCTTTTGAATAATTTGTTGACTAAAAGTTCTCAGTGTTAGTATGTCAAAACGGGGATGTGCAACATTTTTCATAATGGACCTCAGTTTTGTTTTAATCCTCTTTTTCGCTACTACCTCCCTGGGGTCCAGAATGTGCCCCATAACTGGTCTTGCCCTTTTAATCTTGCTTGGTGGCCCTCTCCTGAAGTGATATTACAAGTCCAGCACACCACAGCATAGAAAATCACACTGACCATCCCAGAGTTGTCAAAGATGTGAAGGATGTCACTTCCCACATTAAATGAATGCACTTTGCTAAGGAAGAAGATTTGTTTTATATATTAAACTTACTGTTTTATTTAATAGAAAATACAAATGAGCTAATGCACCTCTTACACTGTTTCTACTTGGTTGGTTTACTTTCTGAAACCTTTATGAAAAAGCCCTGAGAAGAATTCCAGTATAGTTAGTACTAACTTAAATAAAACATTACTAATGATTAGGAAGTAGCCTGTGAAACTACAAATAGCCATGGGTTTCACATTCATATTCATATGTGAAAAATTCAGATGTCTCCGTGTGGTATTACGATAATCTCAACATGGTATGTAACAAATCAAACTTTTTTTTTCCTGGCTATAATATTTTATTTGCACATCACTTCTAGGAACATCCTTTTTATATTTTTAGATTTATTTTCTATCCTAGAAGCAAATGACCAGCTGTACAACTTCAAAGAGCAGCCTTTTTGCTTTAAAATGGAAAAGCTCCACTACAGCTTGGCTCGATCCTCCATTTTACAGAGCTGACGAGAACACACTTAAATGGTGGCAGATTTATATTACATACAAAGCTGAATTTTGGCATCTGTATAACACAAATTAAAAAAAAAACAAATAATGAAAAATCACACCTTTTGCAGTTTGGTTCTATTAGTTTTACACAGTGAGGCAACAAGAAGTTTGCTTAGAGGAAAGTCCAGGTGAAATCACTTACAATATTTAATATAATCATGGGCACTTGTTGAAACCTATCCTAATTTTCCAAAGTTTGTCACTGTTGTGATTGAAATAATTGCTTTAGACAAAAATAAAGGTTTGGGGACCGTCCCCATATATTGTCGGCGAGACAATAAGCAAAAAAAAAGATGTTGATTCAAAGTCTTGAATTACAGTGAATACATAATTGAGACAAAATGGCGTTTATATGTAAAAGAAAAAACATGTGACAGGAAATGGTTGGCAGTCTGGAAGCTTTACAGGAAGTGACGTCATCAGAGTTGGCCGGAAGTGACGTCATCGCGACCATCTTGAAAACCCGAAAGTTGATTTATTATTTCCCGTCTTGGTTTCTGTTGGTAAAAAGAGTTCAGGTAAGCACCACGTGACAACCCCTTATCTCGCGATGTTTCACTCACCTTTAGGCTCTCTGACTGCCTCCTAATCGCACATGTGTGACACTGTGTAATGTGCGAGTCTGGTTTAAATTACAGTGAAGCTCCATGAGCAAAGAGGGAAGTAAAATATAAAAAGTAGGGGATACATAACAAACATCACAGGATTTGGTGTACCATGAGTGAAGAGTTAATATAAAACATTTACTAGTACAGGTATTTGAAAACCATTCAACACATTGTGCTAAAATCATGGCCATATTATGATAGATATAGGGTATAGAATTTTAATACTTAAAATTATTATGAAGACAGCATGCTAATGGACTCCTATTGATTTATACCACAAGTAAGGGATCACTTGCCACTAAATCTATATTTGAACTGAATTCTACAAATATTTCTTATGTAGTCTAATAAATAAAGCTGAATGTGTGTATGTGTGTGTTTGTGTTGTTTTGCCCAGCATGCAAATGTACACTATTGAATCAATCACTAGTTTTTGCACTGATACTCCATTGGTGTAAAGCGTGGGCTATGGTATCATCCATTCATTGCCCCTAGTGGGCATTTTTAGAATCTGGCCCAGGTATGTAAAGTTGCTTCCTGTGGTGGGTTCAGTCAGTGAAATTTTGTCTCGGGTCCCCCCTAGTGACCACACCTTTACTTTATTCCACTCTGGGCGGTGCTGGGTACTCTGTGTAAAATAAATGAATTTTCTTTGTCTTAATGTGGAGATTGTTGAAATCCATTTTGACTATTTAAAATATGATTGTAGTATTATGGATTTAGTTATGGTTGTTTTCTTATTGAACATTTCTGATCATAGAGAAGTCTATGATTAATTTCAATCAAATAGATATTGGAGTAATACATTATAATATGTTGCAGAATCATTCTGCAATAGTTAATACTTTACAAAATATTAAAAAAAAAAAAAAAAAGTTTATCCATAATGTGATGTAAATGTAAAAATAAAAGTATGTTATGGGTAACTGGACAGTTCCCACCTGTAGTTTTGCTTGGCAGATGGAGCTATATTCATGTTTCAGTGATATTCAAAATTTTCCACATTTTGCTCAGTTTGTCCCCATGTATAGTTTTTCTCTCAACTTGAATCTCAAGGTCCAATTATAAGGAGTCATTTAAAAAAGGGAGATGATTTACACTCTCACCACTTCTTATTTTAGGGTAGCAGTTGAAGTGGTGTCCACCAAGACTTCTGCTGATGTGATGTGGCAGGATGGCACTGTGGAGACAAACATTCGCTCCAATGAACTTCTGCCTATCCACCACTTGGACAACAATGAATTCTGCCCTGGAGACTTTGTAGTGGACAAGCGGCGTAAGTCTGTTTGTTTTTTCTCATGGACTTAGAAAGTTCTCAGGATCACTAAGTATATTTTTCTTCTTTCTTTCTATCTAAAGCTCAGGCGCTGCAGGATCCCAATGTCTATGGGGTGGTTCAGTCAGGGGACCATCGAGGCCGCACCTGTGCAGTTAAGTGGGTTAAGCTGCAGCCAACTGGGGTTGATGTGGAGGTCAGTGTACTGCATACGTCTAGAACCTTTGAATTGGCAGCGGTAGTTTTTTTTCTCAATGATGTTCTTTCTTTTGCAGGTCATTAGGGAAGAAGAGGATGTCAGTGTCTATGACATTGCAGACCACCCAGACTTTCATTTTCGCACCAATGACATAGTGATCAGAATTGGAAGCACAGGGGAAGCTCGGGCAGCTGAGGAAGATAGTGAGGTAACTCTAGCAAAAGTCAAATAGTTATATTTCTCTATGTGGGGTCAGGGGTCATTATAGTTATTTTCTTACTTCCTTTAATTCATCCTTTTGGTAAACCAATAATAGAATCACATTTGGGAGTGACTTGAGTGTGGATAAGACCTATCCCAGCCATATTATCAAGAAGGGCTGCTACTCCATTTTGTGGAATCCTCGCCTTCACATTTCCACACTTATTTAGAGGTGCCAGTCAGACTCTATAGGTAGAGGGAGAAGATGCAAAATCCATTTAGATCTTTACTACGAACATGTCTTTGGAGCTGTGTGCCAGCATTGCTTACTATAATGCCCCATTCTTACAATGTTTGGATGATAAAACACCCACAAAATTTATCTGGGAGTAGTTTGCACAGTCCAGATGCACCTGTGACTCTGTGTAAGATTGGACAGAGCCGACTGGAATTTTGTTACTTGCGTTACACACTTTTTTAAGCAGGTAATATATTAATGTTGTAAATATCTTGAAGGGCAAGCATTCCATCTCATGTAACATTCAAGTAGTCTAGTGTGGCTGCCCAATTTGCACTGCACATGCATATTATTTTAATGCAGGCATAGTGTTTTTTGACTTTTATAACCTTGTCTTGTCTGTACCAGAGATGCGTATTTTTTAACCACATTGCATGACAGTTATTTTTTTTCCAGGACTGCATTGATAACAACTTCAAAGTTTTACTTTGAAAGATAACAAGCATTTCAGTTTCAGGGAATATTTTTTGGTTTAAGGAAGTCGGAGTGAAATTAACCACGGTTTGTGTTTGAGAACCTTGTAGTTAACATTAGATGACCATTCCTTTTACTTCAGACAGCATTGAAAGCCACTTTGCCTTGTTTAAGAAATGAAAGATTTAAAGTTTTACTTTGAAAAGTAACACTTCAATTTTGGAGAATGTAATTCTAGTTTAAGGAAATCCGAGCACTTATTTGAGAAGTTTACAATTAAACATATGATTTTTCCTTGTGATGTTCAGCATTCTCATCAAAAAGCTCATAAGGAATTGCATTTATAGAGGCAAAAAAAGTCTTTGATATCAAATAAAATGAAAATGATGTAAGTGTTGTATCATAAAATGTAGTTCTGTATCCTGACATCATTTAGATGAACATTGCAATGAAAATGGAGAAGTCTGTGTACATGTAAGGTAACTGTATCTTTACCTTCATTGTTAGTAAATGTACAGTAAGAGCACAGAGACAGGAGTGACATAGATGCACGTTTATATTGACTGTAAACACTGCAGCCACAACCAATCAAGCACTCTTGTGTGCTTGCTACTACACCAGCAGCCATATTATTCAATACCAACTCCACATTTGCAGGTGTTCAAGTGATTAAGTAAGTTGTATTTTAATTAAAATTTTCTTCTTTATAGACTAGTGAAACCAAAAATAAAATGGAATTAAAAAAAATAAGTTAAAGATCAGGAGCTGTTGATACTTCGTTTGTTTTCTAAATAGTTGCTTTTTTCAGTTCCTCTACAAGTCATAATGTATTTTATTACTTCCGGGGGCTCACGTAGAGCAAGCAGAACCCTTTTATTTTGGCAACACATTCTTTTCTTTTCAACATTAAAAAATACAGCCTGACGTTGATCACAGTGCCGATGTAACTTCACTAAGTAGTGGTCTTCAAAGAAACATTGATCAAAGATTAAAAGCAATGCATTCATGTGGTTAGAAGTTTTGACTTTTTGAAGATCTTACCGATTGTCGCAATGCATTTCTGTCTTTGGTTTGTCTTGTATGCCTATGGAGAAGGGTCTGCTGCAGGTGTTGGAATGGGGTGTGCCTAAACATGACATATGTTGCATCTCCTCTTCTTCTCCCCCTTATTATGGTGGTGTTCATCACATAATCAGCTTCTGTGATTTGCTTGACTCTCAGCATGTCGCTAGTCTTCTTTTTTTTTTCTGCCCCATCAATTAATTTTCCACTTGTTATATCTTGGCCACGGTTCCTCCCCTGGTTGGGATTTTAAAGTCTTGGTTTATGTCTTTTTTGTTCAGTTTTGAGTCATTAAGGCATCTTAATGTTACTGTTGTTTGTTCGCTATGTTTTCTATGCCTATGCCATGTGATTTGTAGGTGCGCCCAAAGTGTCAACCTGCCGATCACTGCCATGAACTGCCCAATAAATCCTGAGGGTCTTCCATAGTTCCCAGCGGTTCAAACTGAATGCACTAGGTAGTGGCGAGTTCTTGTGCTTGTGTCTCTACTTTGTTTTTTTTTTTTTTTTGATTCATTGTATTTTTGAGTTCATGTTCCATTTTTTGCTTCGCTGGTTGCTTTGGATTGCTGTATTGTTTTGGTCAAATCCTTTTGCCTTTGTGCTCCACAGGGTTTCATTGTTACTGCAGAGCATTTCTGTGATATTAAGCTTTTATTTTGTATTTCTACAAGGCCCTAGTGTCTAGCTGGAGTTTTTGATGGGATTTCCCCCTCTAGTGGTATTTTTGTGCTTTGGGGCTCCTAGTTCAAATAGCACTCACTTTGCTGCAATAAAGACACAACCACAGGTCGCTGTTATCGTAAAATGTTTTGAATTTCCAGAATGTATCCAGTCATAACAACAACAACAGCAACATTTATTTCTATAGCACGTTTTCATACAAATGATGTAGCTTAAAGTGCTTTACAAGATGAAGAAAGAAAAAAATATAAAAATTTGATAGTGCTAATTAACAAAGACTGTGGTGGGCTGGCACCCTGCCCGGGGTTTGTTTCCTGCCTTGCGCCCTGTGTTGGCTAAGATTGGCTTCAGCAGACCCCCGTGACCCTGTAGTTAGGATATAGCGGGGTGGATAATGGATGGATGGAATTAACAAAGAATAAAGTAAGGTCCTATGGCCAGGGAGGACAGAAAAAAACTCCAGATAGCTGGAGAGAAAAAAACAAAATCTGCAGGGGTTCCAAGGTCATGAGACCGCCCAGCTCCCACTAAGCATTCTATCTAACATAAATTATCTCAACCAGTCCTCATGGATTTCAGACTTCACATGGAAGAATTAGATGATGATGGTCATGTGGATATCTCACCTTCAATCCATCAATGTAGGGACTGCACGGTGCCTTGATCAGATGGTGGTCACCACCACAAAAAAACAGAAAGAGAACAGCAGAGAAAGTAGGGGTTAGTACTGATTTTGGAGACATTAAAAGAAAAAAAAATAATTAAATACATATACAGAATATCAGATTTACACTAAAATGAAGCTATGAGAAAGCCATGTTAAAGTAATGGGTTTTTAGCAGTTTTTTTAAAGTGCTCCACCGTATTAGCCTGGTGAATTTCTATTGGTCAGCTATTCCAGATTTTAGGCGCATAACAGCAGAAAGCCACCTCACCACTTCTTTTAAGTTTAGGTCTTGGAATTCTAAGCAGCTAAAGATCAAAGGTTATGGTTTGGGGTATAATGTGAGAGGCATTCTGAGATATAGGATGGAGCGAGATTATTTAAGGCTTTGTAAACCATAAGCAGTATTTTAAAGTCAATTCTAAGTGGCACGGGTAACCAATGTAGTGACATCAAAACTGAAGAGATGAGCTCAGATTTTCTTTTCCTAGTTAAGATTCTGGCAGCTGTATTCTGCACTCGTTGCAATCGATTTATGTCTTTTTTGGGTAGTCCTGAGAGGAGTGCGTTACAGTAATCTAGTCGACGAAAAACAAAAGCATAAACTAATTTTTCAAGATGTTGCAAAGTTATAAGGGGTCTAATTTTTGCTGTATTTCTTAAGTGAAAAAATGCTGTCCTAGCAATCTGATTAATATGTGATTTAAAATTTAGGTCAGAATCAAAAGTTAATTTTTTACCTCTGTCTTAACTTTCAAGCCTAATGGATCAAGTTTATTTCTAACACCCTCATTATATCCATTATTGCCAATCACTAAGATTTCTGTTTTCTCCTTATTTAGTTTGAGAAAATTACTACTCATCCCTTCAGAAACTCAAGACAGACATTGTGTCAGTGAGACAAGAGTGTCGGGGTCATCACGCGCTGTTGATAAATACACTTATGTGTTGTCAGCATAGCTGTGGTAGCTCACGTTATGTCTTGAGATAATCTGACCTAATAGAGGCATATAGATCAAAAAGAGCAGCGGACCCAGGATAGATCCTGGTGGAACATCATATGGAATATCATGTGTCTTTGAAGTATAATTGCCACAATTAACAAAGAATTTTCTACCTGTGAAGTAAGACTCAAACCAATTTAAGACACTATCAAAGAGGCCCACCCACTGACTCAGGCCATTTATAAAAATATTGTGTTCAATGCGGCACTCAGATCTAGGAGGTTGAGAATAGATAAACGGCCAATGTCTGCATTAACCCGCAAGTCATTTACTACTTTAACAAGTGCAGTTTCTGTACTATACTTTTTTTCTAAAACCTGGCTGAAACTTGTCAAGAACAGAATGTTTATTCAGGTGATCATTTAGCTGCATAATGATTGCCTTTACCAGGATTTTACTTAAGAAAGGCAGGTTAGAAATACAGTGCCTCCGGAAAGTATTCACAGCGCATCACTTTTTCCACATTTTGTTATGTTACAGCCTTATTCCAAAATGGATTAAATTCATTTTTTTCCTCAGAATTCTACACACAACACCCCATAATGACAATGTGAAAAAAGTTTACTTGAGGTTTTTGCAAATTTATTAAAAATAAAAAAACTGAGAAAGCACATGTACATAAGTATTCACAGCCTTTGCCATGAAGCTCACAATTGAGCTCAGGTGCATCCTGTTTCCCCTGATCATCCTTGAGATGTTTCTGCAACTTAATTGGAGTCCACCTGTGGTAAATTCAGTTGATTGGACCTGATTTGGAAAGGCACACACCTGTCTATATGAGGTCCCACAGTTGACAGTTCATGTCAGAGCACAAACCAAGCATGAAGTCAAAGGAATTTTCTGTAGACCTCCGAGACAGGATTGTCTCGAGGCACAAATCTGGGGAAGGTTACAGAAAAATTTCTGCTGCTTTGAAAGACTCAATGAGCACAGTGGCCTCCATCATCCGTAAGTGGAAGAAGTTCGAAACCATCAGGACTCTTCCTAGAGCTGGCCGGCCATCTAAACTGAGCGATTGGGGGAGAAGGGCCTTAGTAAGGGAGGTGACCAAGAACCCAATGGTCACTCTGTCAGAGCTCCAGAGGTCCTCTGTGGAGAGAGGAGAACCTTCCAGAAGGACAACCATCTCTGCAGCAATCCACCAATCAAGCTTGTATGGTAGAGTGGCCAGACGGAAGCCACTCCTTAGTAAAAGGCACATGGCAGCCCACCTGGAGTTTGCCAAAAGGTACCTAAAGGACTCTCAGACCATGATAAACAAAATTCTCTGGTCTGAGGAGACAAAGATTGAACTCTTTGGTGTGAATGCCAGGCGTCACATTTGGTGGAAACCAAGCACCGCTCATCACCAGGCCAATACCATCCCTACAGAGAAGCCTGGTGGTAGCATCATGCTGTGGGGATGTTTTTCAGCGGCAGGAACTGGGAGACTAGTCAGGATAAAGGGAAAGATGACTGCAGCAATGGACAGAGACATCCTGGGTGAAAACCTGCTCCAGAGCGCTCTTGACCTCAGACTGGGGTGACGGTTCATCTTTCAGCAGGACAACGACCCTAAGCACACAGCCAAGATATCAAAGGAGTGGCTTCAGGACAACTCTGTGAATGTCCTTGAGTGGCCCAGCCAGAGCCCAGACTTGAATCTGATTGAACATCTCTGGAGAGATCTTAAAATGGCTGTGCACCGATGCTCCCCATCCAACCTGATGGAACTTGAGAGGTGCTGCAAAGAGGAATGGGCGAAACTGGCCAAGGATAGGTGTGCCAAGCTTGTGGCATCATATTCAAAAAGACTTGAGGCTGTCATTGCTGCCAAAGGTGCATCGACCAAGTATTGATGTGATTTCTCAGGTTTTTTATTTTCAATAAGTTTGCAAAAACCTCAAGTAAACTTTTTTCACGTTGTCATTATGGGGTGTTGTGTGTAGAATTCTGAGGAAAAAAATGAATTTAATCAATTTTGGAATAAGGCTTTAACATAACAAAATGTGGAAAAAATGATGCACTGTGAATACTTTCCGGATGCACTGTAGGTCTAAAATTTTCAAAAACAGGGGAGTCGAGATTATTTTTCTTGAGCAGGGGTTTAACAACAGCAGTTTTAAGACAGTCTGGGAAGACCCCATATCTAATGATGAATTTACTATGTCAAGAACACTCTCAGTTAGCACATTAGATACTTCTTTGTAAAAACTTGTTAGTATTGGGTCAAGGACACAGCTGGAGGGTCTCAGTTGAGAAATTATTTTATATAAAGTGGGTAAATGTATCCTGGTGAAAGAATTTAATTTGCTTAAAATTGAATACCAGGGTTTAAGAGGATCAGCTTTGGGAGGATGTACTATATTATTTCTAATATGATTAATTTTGTGATTAAAAAATCTAGCAAAAGCCTCACAGGTTTTTCTGGAGGTTTTTTGGAGGCATTCCATTGAATGACCAGGGTTTAGCAAACAATCAATTGTAGAGAATAAAACTCTCGGATTACTAGCATTATTATTTATAATGTTAGAGAAATAGCAGCGCCTCTCAAGACGGACTATGTTGTTGTATTCTGTTATTTTAGCCTTCAATATTTCATAGTGGACAATCAATAAGCTTTCCATTAACATGAAAAGTCCTAACCCCAGTAGTTTGGGAGTATTTACAATGGAATGCAAAAATATATAATCCCCTGGAGTGCCATCGAAATTATCTGCATAACAAAAGATTTGTACACATATTTATCCATTCAGTATTTGTAATGTGAATTCTTATGCTCTAACAATACTTTTTATTTAACTGAGGAAGAAAAATTCCAGAGTTAATGTTTTTTAAGTATTTAAACCTCTATGCTTTAAAAGCTTCAGCTTTACACAAATAACAGATTAATCACAAACAACACCAAGGTGACATGTCATAATTAAACATAATTAGGTACTACCTGTGAATTCTTTATATCTCACAGGATATAAACAGTACCCTTTGCAAGAGCCATAGTGTTTCTTTGACAATCACTGCCAAAATGAAGACAAAGGAGCATTCTGCTCATGTAAGAAACAGAGTCATAGAAATGCACAAGGCAGGAAATGGCTACTTTCTGGTTCATAAATTTAAAATGGACGATGGCTAATTAAAATTGTGTAGGTTATTTGTTTAAATGCTGGTTTCATGTTCACTGTAATTGGTAGTTTCTCTTTATTAAAATACTGAAAGGACCTGAGGGTTGTCATTTTAGTACTTTCCAAGTGGTGTATATTCATATGGGTTGAGAGGATAATGTAAAAATAAAATAATTAGTAATGGGCGTACTTTTGCCAGGAAGAAATAAATAAAATAATCCCATTACAATCTGAGAGAAGTAGTTAGTAATTTATAATGGATTACTTTCTTTGGGTGATAATTTCAACCCTGTTCATCCTTGGATTGTGATTTTTTTTTGGCATGGTGGAAATGAGACTGTAGGGCAGCAGGAAACTGTGGTGGTTCTAATTTTTAAATGTAGTGCTGAAGCAGAATTTCATCAGTGTCGCCTCTCTCAGTAAATGTATTCTCTTTGTTTCCACTCCAGCCATCAGTAGGCCAGGTGTCCCGTGTGGATGTAAGCAGCAAAGTCGAGGTTGTTTGGGCAGACAACTCAAGGACCATCGTTCTGCCTCAGGTGGGGCATTATTCTAGTTAACTTTGCTGTCGTGATTCAAATATCTACATTGATGCCCCCCTAATGTGGTCTTCTTTCTTACAGCACCTGTACAACGTGGAGTCGGAGATTGAGGAATCCGACTACGACTCAGTGGAAGGCAGCAGCAGTGCAGCTTCTTCTGAAGAGTGGGAAGACGAGAGTGATAGCTGGGAAACGGACAATGGGCAAGTGGAAGAGGAACATGCTGGCGAGACGGCTCCTGCTTCCACGCCTGCTGCCCCTGCTGATGAAGGGAAATCTCTACCATCTGTAGATGAGCCCCAGGGTGCAGAGGCCACAGCAGGGGCTAGTGGTGCAGAAAAGCAACCAAAGGATGGAACGCCAAGGAGCTTCAGGGAGCTGAAAGAGGCCATCAAGATTCTGGAGAGCCTGAAGAACATGACTGTGGAGCAGTTGCTCACTGGGTCACCAACATCCCCTACCGTGGAGTCTGAGAAACAGACCAAAGAGAAGAAGTTTTTAGATGATATCAAAAAGCTGCAAGAGAACCTGAAGAAGACGCTGGACAATGTGGCAATTGTGGAGGAGGAGAAAATGGAAGCTGTGGCTGAGGTAGAGAAGGAGGAGAAGAACCCAGAGCCACATACTCCTGTCAAGTCGGAGTGGCCCAGTGACACGCCTGTCTTATGCCAGCAGAGTGGTGGTAAACCTGGAGTAATATTCACCAGTGCCAAAGGAGAGGTGTTCTCTGTGCTGGAGTGGGCCTTGGGTAAGGGTAGTCAGGCTTAGAAAATGCGCAAGAAATGTGCGGAGGCTAGGACCAAATCAGAAGTGACAAAAACATGTAATGGTTCTCCCTCTTTTTCACAGACAGTCATTCCTTTAAGAAAATGGAGTTTCAGCCAGCAGAACCTAAAAAGTTTTTCAGCACAGTGAGGAAGGAAATGGCCCTGTTAGCTACATCACTTCCCGATGGCATCATGGTGAAAACCTTTGAAGATCGCATGGTAAGTGTAACCCTGGTAGGGAGGGGACAGAAATGCCAGGTGAGTCTTGCATTGCATTGACTTGTGTGGCTCATTTTTCTACTCCTAGTATTTACTGTTGATCATCTTTGTTTACAGGACCTCTTCTCTGCACTGATCAAGGGCCCAACACGGACCCCCTATGAGGATGGCCTTTTCTTATTTGACATCCAGTTGCCGAACATTTACCCTGCTGTGCCTCCCCTTTTCCGCTACCTGTCTCAGTGCAGTGGGCGGCTCAACCCTAACCTGTATGACAATGGCAAAGTCTGTGTCAGCTTGTTGGGCACTTGGATTGGCAAGGTAGTGGTATTGCCTGGTACTGTGTTGCCATGTGACAAACCCATAACCTCCCCTAATGCCATCCTGTTTTTTTTTTTCCTTTGTGTATAGGGGACTGAGAGGTGGACAAGTAAATCTAGTCTGCTGCAAGTGCTGATCTCGATTCAAGGTGAGACCGAATGAGTAACCTTTAATATCTGAAATAACTCTTCCGCCCAATGCAGTGCATAACCATACTGTCAATCAGTTTGCAGGGCATAATCACACAGCCAATCAGAAAAGAGTAAAAGAAACTTCTAAGTAAAGTATTAGTTTAGTTTTAATCCAGTCATTTCCAAACAGATATTTTGAAGTGGCGTGCTTTGGTGGTGCAGCCGCCAATTTTCATACCTCAAATCTTTGGGGGCTCCGGATTGGGGGGAAAAAAAGGGATGGATGTTATTTACTTCACAGCACATGAAGGACAAAATGTATTTTCTTAATTGAGAAACAGCATTGACCCATTTTCAGTATCCATTGTTAAAACAGACAGTCATCTGCAGTTAGGCATACTCACTGCTACTAATCTATCCAGAAATGCACTGACAGAACATGCAAACCCCATATTGACTGTGGTGCGTGAGGCAGGAATGACAGCTCTGCACTATCACTGTTAAAAACATCTATACTAAACTTACTGAACATTAATCTGATTAAAACTAAAGTCATTCCCAAAGCATTCGTGCAGTTCTTATCCTGATTGTGTGTCTAATCTTTTTGTTAATGGCTGTTAATAGATGACCGAAGCACGCATGTGCAGAATGATAACAGCAGCAGGAGGCAAAATCATAGTGATGTAACACAATACTTTTGCAATATAACACAGCAATTATTGTAAAATTTTTGAAATGGTGGGAATTCTCTATATACAGTATACCTATATATGAACATGACATGACAAGCAACAGCAAAAACTCCTTGGCCAAGCTGTGCTCTGCAAGGGCTGATGACTGATCTGGTTTTATATCGCCCTTTGTTATACGGCTTGGCAACACTTCATTATAATTACATAATCACTTACTGTAGATGTCTTAATGTAACCATCAGCCTTAAGTGGTTGGCCTGTGATTCTGGGAATCTGGTGTGTTTGGATTTTAACATCATGGTTCTACATTTTGGGTTTGGGGAGCTAATGCAGTACTCAATCTGCCTGTTGCTAAGGTACATCAGTTGGATAGTTTGTGCCACTGTTAAAAGGAGTAGCAAATTGGTGACCACCTCTGGTTTTCTTTATCTGTGGTACTAAATGTGACATGAATTGTGATTATAGTCTTTTATAGTCAAATTCCCTGATGGACAGAACCTCACTGAGTTCCTCATCTTGTTTTGCAGGGCTGATTCTGGTAAATGAGCCTTATTACAATGAGGCAGGCTTTGACAGTGATCGGGGGTTGCAAGAGGGCTATGAGAACAGCCGCTGCTATAATGAGATGGCCCTCATCAAGGTTGTTCAGTCCATGACACAATTGCTTCTCCGGCCTGTTGAGGTCTTCCAGCAGGAGATAAGAGAGCATTTCTCCACCAATGGCTGGAGGCTTGTACATCGTATAGAGTACTGGCTTGAGCTCAATGACATGGTGGACAGAAGGGAAATGAGAACCCCTGAGCGGCCACTGTCTGCCGAGCCTGGAGATGAGCTGGTGGCCTCCGCCGCTACTAGCTTGGACAACAGAGAGGAGGTGTTGGAAGACTCCGGTCTAGGTACGTCCACAATTTCGGCACTGGAAGCTGGTCAGCACTCCGATTCTGAAGCTACTGGTGTCCTAAAGGCTGTCACCGTGGTGGCTGATGATCAGAAGGTGCCTGTAGACTCTGTGGGCAGCCAAATTAGTGTCAAGCCAAAGAAGCGAAGGAAGAGCTACCGGAGCTTCCTACCAGAGAAGAGTGGCTATCCAGATATTGGCTTTCCACTCTTCCCCCTCTCCAAAGGATTTATCAAAAGCATCCGGGGTGTTATCCAGCACTACCGGGCAGCACTGACTACTGCTGGCTTCCCCGAGCGGGCCGAGGAGAAGTAGTGGCTACTTTACATGTCAGTGCTCTGCAGAGGCCCTGAGCAAGAGGGGCCCCTGAAGAACACTGGAAGTGCCATGACTGATACAGCGCCCTGGGGCTGTCTGACCTCAACTGCTAGCCGCTACACTGACCGGACTGTGTCAGTTAAAATGAAAATAGGTTTGCACAAAGACTGACCCAATCGCCAAGTCTGGAACTGAAATAAATAAAAAAAAAAAAAAAATGTGATAAGGCCTACCTGACTGGAATTTCCTCTCCGGAACCCTGCCCATGTTAACCTTGCTGCTGTCCAGCTGCACACCTCAAGTTGCAGCTGACCTTGGTCTTGTGCAAAGCAGCTGGAGTGATGGGCTACTGGGATGGGGAGATGGGGCTTCCATCTGCTGTTATACATTGCACGTTTACTGGGAACTGTTGAGACCTGCAAGGGTGAGGCAGCAGGGGCTGTGCCAGCTAGTCTCCCTTGGAGATTTTGGACTTCAGAATGTACAAATTGGCCATCAGTGTGACCTTTGACACGGGTGGTTGCAGCTGTGCTGACGTGCTACCTGTTTTTCAAGCACAGCTCTATGTCTCGTGACCAGACAGACCTCAAGATGCCTACTTGGTGATCGCTTGGGAACTGCCTCATGCCCATGTGGCCGCTGTGAGCAGGAGCTTGCGTAGTGGCTGGATGCCACTTCATTGGTCACCTGTTGGGTCCTGGACTGTGGCATTTTTCTTGTTTCTAATTAATAGTGTTAAAGGACCGGTCAAGCATGCACCATTTATCTGCCTTAGTGCTGGCCGTGCCATCCTTCGCCTTGTCCACTTTGTACAGTCATGAAATGGCGTGAATGCTGAACGCTAGGTGTGCAGTGTGTGTGTTTTTTTTCCCCCCCTTTTGCTGCTAGATTTGGTTGCAACTTGTAAAAATTAAATAAAACGTGGCCTGCAAGCTGGCTTCCTTATTGTTGAGCTCCTCCTTACCCAGATGATAAGAACAGATGTTGGAGATTGTCTTCTTGTATTTGAGAACCACACTATATCCTGGTATAGGGTAATGCAAGCCTGGACAAAAATGACAATGAAGAGTGAGACAAATAAAATGCAGCGCTTAGGGTATATGGTTTATTGGTGCATTGTTCCTTGACAAGATCAAACTGGTTGGAAGGTGCTAGATTTGCCTTTGGCATTTCCCAGGACCACCCTTTTATCACCATTCACCCTAAACTCTTTCTGGCCAACACTGGCCATGGTGGCAGGTGGCCGGTAGCCAGTCTCCTCTGCGTAACTAGAATTTAGGTTCTCCCCATTCTTCAATCCACTTGAGTTCCATTGCAAGCCAACAATCATACCAGTGTCAGGCATTGAAGATCTGACCTCAGTGTGTCTTCTAATTAGGAAGCCATTTTTTTCATGTAGTCCTTGGTGAACCATCAGATTCCATTTTCCCTTGTCCATTCAAGTAACGATAGGTTGGTGACTCTACCCAGAAATGACCCGGCCAAGCTGATGGTGGACCTGTGCCTGGATTGGGCCACACTCCACTCGCTCCCCGTCCACAGTCATATAGCCTTTTGTTGAGTGAGGTACCAGGCGGAAGGCTCGAGTTTGAATGTACAACACATGTGGGCTCTGGACCTGCAAATGGGTACCTTTCTCCATAGCCAAAAAGAGACTCAAAAGGGCAGACCGAGAGATGCCTGCCTTTACCACTATCAGGTGGATAATACCATCACTGAGCAAAGCGGCTGGTGCACATATGAAGTCCTCCCCAAGATGCGTTTGGCAAGCGGCAAGTACCAGCACCAACTCCTCATCCTCTACCAATGTCCAGTGGCTGGGCACAGGTTGATCCAGTGGCACTAGTAGAGTGTCCTTTGGCCCATTTGTACCAGTGGTAAATTGCTGTGAGTTAGGGCTGCTGTCTGTCTTTGCTTCTAAGGAGAGGTAGGCCACCTTACCCTGATAAACCCTGAGGGATGCCAGGCGCCATAATGTACCCAGTGTAAAGCGGGCTCCACCAATGGGACGGAGCCGCTCACTCTCTATGTCTACATCTGACACAAAGCCCCAGGACACGCTGAGGAAGGAGAAGAGGCGGTGGCCAGATGCTGTGGTCACTGACATTAGATCCATTGGGGAGATCAGGCCCTTGCACAGGAGGAAGGTGCAGTTTAGCAGGAGGTGGTTACCAGTCACAGGAGGGAACCTTGGAGAGAATGAAAACAGGTATTCAGAGGAACATCAGTGCCCTCCAGACCACACCGCCCAGCTCAGAGACCACATACCTGCTATAGTTGTTAATAGATGAAGCCAGTGCATTCCCAGAACCTCCTGGAAGGATGGCCAGCGGCTTCTGGATTGCATCACACCAATCTGCTCTCTCCATCAGCCCATTGATTACCTGCAGACATGATTATTGAAGAAATTTTAGTTTATTGGCATATAGTAAAAGCCTGAGGCATCAGATGGTACAGAAACTCACCTCAAAGATGAGGCCATCGCCCGAAAGGATCACCACAATATCCCATTGGGACAGTTCAGCTGTTCTCATGAGGTCCCTAGCGTGGTTCTGCTTGTCTGAAAACAAAGAGTATATGAATGACTGCTAATCTGCCGACATGTTTATTGACCCCCAGGTTTGCTCACCTACCAGTGACCAGCAGGGTGTACTGAATGTCTGCCTCCATCAGCATTTTCTTCACCTGGTTGTGGAAGATGCTCACTGCTTGTCCACTACCACCTTGAGGGTTCACCAGTACCAGTGCCCGGCAGACCTGTGGCAGAAGTCCATAACGGCAGCCTGTTGACAAACACAAAGCACCAGATTAGTGGGCAGTCATTGTCATTGAATCTTTTCTTGCTTAAGGGGTAGTGGGCTTCAAAAGAATCCTGAGTAGACAACAGAGAATTTACAACATAAGACATTTGTCAAACGAGAGAAGAGCATTCAGTTCATTAGGCTTATTTGCTCAGTTGTCCTAATATCTCCTTCTGATTCTTCTTAAAGGCTGTCAAGGTTTCTGCTTCAACTCCATACCGCAGTAGTTTGTAGTAATCTGGAACAACTCTTTGATAAAAGAAGTGCATCCTGGTTCCAGTCTTAAGTGCACTTCCCCTTATTTTGCAATGGTGGGCTAGAGCACACGATCCACCATTAAGATGAAAGAATTTGATGGGCTGTACTTTTATCAGTACCATTGAGAATTTTACAATTTTCATGAAAATCTTGGAGGATCTTGCTATTAACTTCATGCGTTTAATTTTCATGTTTAGTTGGACTTGAACCCAACTGGACATCTTTGAAATCACCATCTAACCTAACAGAACTTGAGAGGAGCTGCAGAGAGGAATGGCAGAAAATCTGGTTGCATCAGACCCAAGGAGACTCTAGGCTGGAATCGCTGCCAAAGGGGTTTCAAATAAGTTCTGAATAAAGGGTCCATGTAATATGTCAGGTCTATTTTAAATGCATTTTCAAAAATCTATAAAATCTGGTTTTTACTTTGGCATTCGGAGGTATTAAAACATTTTCTGACGAGGGAAAAAAAATAATGTGAATGATTTTAGTATAAAGCTGCAACACAACAAAATGTGTAAAAAGTTAAAGGGGGCTGAAGGCACTTTAACTATCAATCTGTCTTAAGACAGTCTGTAAACCTCTCCAGGATTACACAACCTAATGTTCACCAGCAGGCAGGTTGTGCTGTTCGCTGTAACAAGTGTGCGAACTCCGGTGATTTGTTGGCATTCATAAAGGTCGTATCAGATATTCTACAAAGAGAGAAAAAAAAAACATGATATGTTTCCCTTCAGCAATAACCCTTTCCAAGACTTGCGGCTTTTGGTCAGGTGTCTAAAATTTTTCTGGAGAAAAATCATCATGGAGCGTCAAGAAGAGCCATGTTTTTTGTACACATTTGAGATAGCTAAGTGCTTTGTGCCAACCCATCTTTGATGTGAATGGCTATTATCTCATAACAAGAAGATAACATAAAAATGATGTGCCACTTTGCATACTCCAGAAAGGACACGTTTTCTCTAGGGAACACTATAGAAGATGGCAGGTCAAGCTCTGCGGAGGTCCTATGGTGATGAGCTTCCAGACAATTGGGTAGTAGACATTTCGGGTGAATTTCACGTTGCTATTTGATGTTGTGTATTTACTGCCCCGTCCATTTAGTTTATCTTGAATCCCACGTGTGCTGGATTTAGACCTTTTACTACACAATATTAAAAACACAAGACAAAAGTGCCGACAACAAACGAATCGCCAGTTATCGTTCAAATGAATGGCACCCAGATTGAGCAAGTTCAAGAATTCAAATACATGGGCTTGTTGGTACAAGAGAAGAAAGTAGCGTCCACAGCAGAGGTCCACACACAAATTGGTCACGCAACTGCTGCATTCGCTTCCTCCAAGTGGTTCCTGTGGAAGCAAACCAACATTTCCAGCAGAGGCAAGATGTGCCCTTCTGGACCCTATTCCTACTGATTCTCCTCTATGGAGTGGAAACTTGGACACAACTCAGATCAGACATTACCAAATTGGAGGTCTTCTAAATGCACTGCCTATGCCAGATTTTATGAGTCTCGCTTCCAGACCGCCTTTGAAATGAGGATACTTGACGCAAATGAGAACACCAGCCGACAGTTGAGGAGCAGATTCAGAAATGACAATTATGATGGCTCAGCAACGTTTGTAGAGTGGAAAACAGCTGGCTACTCCACACACTCCTCTGGTGAAAGCAACCTATGCAGTGGAGAGTCCAGCGAATAGTACCAAAGAAAACGTGGGCCAAACAGGTCGAAGAAGACATAAAGAATCAACGAATCACCTTTGATGATGCCAGAACAGTGGCCGTGGACCGCTAAGCATGGAAACGTCTCGTAAACTAAATCTGTCAACCATTGGCTCCAACAGCAGTGTATGGGCTTAGGAAACTACCTAAACCAAGCGCCAGCTAGGGATCAAAGGATGGGAAGGACAGAATATTATAGTTGGAATCTCCAGTGCCCACATTGTGCCCATCACATTGAGAAGACTCCCACCTGTGTGCATCACTCTTGATGTGCAGATTAGGGGAGGTTTAACTGTCGGTCACAATTCAGTTTTTGTTTTCTGGAGATGGTTTATTTAACAATATTTTGAGATGTGCCCAGCTGCAGACCCCCATGATTCAATAGCTCCACTGGACAGCCAAGTGCATTGCAGATTTTGTTACTTGGTTTACTTGTCCAACCCTGATCTTAACCATAGTGTAACCATCACTGATGTTTAATATAAAGTGACAAACCCCTCAATGGAGTGGCACTCTGGAGGTCCGCAGCTACAGTCTATTGAATATTTTATCAGAAATGCCTGTTTTTGGGATGATGTCAGAGTACAACTGGCCAACTTGAACTGTGGATTATACACTCACTGGCCACTTTATCAAGTACACCTTGGTAGTATCAGAACTGTCATATTCTTCATGGCATTGATTCAACAAGGTACTAGAAACATTCCTCAGGGATGTGGGTCCATATTGACATGATAGCACCTTGCAGTTGCTGCAGATTTGTCGGCTGTACACGAATGATGTTAATCTCCTATTCCACCACATCCCAAAGGTGCTCTATTGGATTGACATCTTTTGACTGTGGATGCCATTTGAGTCCAGTGAACTCATTAGCATGTTTAAGAAACCAGTTTGAGATGATTTGAAGTATCCTGCTGGAAGTAGCAATCAGAAGATGGGTACACTGCGGTCATAAAGGGATGACCATGGTCAGCAATAATACTGAGGTAGGCTGTGGCATGTAAATGATACCCAGTTGGTACTAAGGGGCCAAAGTGTGCCAAGAAAATATCCCCCACACCATTACACCACCACCAACCTGAGCTGATGATACAAGGCAGGATGGATCCATGCTTTCATGTTGTTGACACCAAATTTAGATTTTACCATTCGAAGCAGAAATCGAGACTCGTCAGACCAGGCGATGTTTTCTAATCTTCTGTTGTCCAATTTTGTTGAGCCTGTGGAAATTACGGCCTCAGTTGCCCGTTCTTAGTTGGCAGGGGTGGTTCCGTTGGGGTCTCCTGCTGCTGTAGCCCATCTGCTTCAAGGTTCGACATGTTGTGTGTTCAGAGATGCTCTTCTTCATACCTCGGTTGTAATGAGTGGTCATTTCAGTTACTGTTGCCTTTTTATCAGCTCAAACCAGTCTGGACATTTTCCTCTGACCTCTGGCATCACAAAGGCATTTTTGCCCAAAGAACTGCTGCTCACTGGACATTTTCCCTTTTTCTGACCATTTTCTGTCAACCTTAAAAATGGTTGTGTGTGAAAATCCTAGTAGATGAGCAGTTTCTGAAACACTCAGAGCAGCCTTATCTGGCACTAACAACCAGGCCACGTTCAAAGTCACTTCAGTCCCCTCTCTTTCCCATTCTGATACTCGGTTTGAACTTCAGCAGATCATCTTGACAATGTCTACAGGCCACAATGCATTGAGTTGCTGTCAAGTGATTGGCTGATCAGATATTTGTGTTAACAAGCAGTTGAACAGGTGAACCTAATAAAGTGGCCAGTGAGTGTACGATGGAGACGTAACGTGACATTATGTGCATACAAATGATGAAAGCACTTCAGATTTTTTTTTTTATGTCTGGTACCTCCTGATTCACTGGTATGAGAAAACTCCCACAGTATGACATACCATTCGACTCGTCCTGATATCTAATGTGACAGATAGAGGGTGCTATCGTCCACTTGAAAACTCGGACAATACGTCAGACACCAGGTAAAAGTCCAATAGTTGACTTTATTAAAACAAATATGTTCACAAAGCACCCTCCTCTCCACAATACTCATAAACAATACACAATAATCAATCCTCCTCTCTCAGACGTGTTGCCACCCTTCCACCCAGCTCAGCTCGTCGTCTGAGGATTTCCCACAATCCTTTATAGCCCTTGACCCGGAAGTGTTTCTTCTGTCTCCATCCATGTGACTGGTAACACTTCCGGGTCAGATAAAAACTCCTTCAACCCGGAAGCACGTCATTCCTCTTGTCCATGTGACTCGGACGTACTTCCGGGGTGCAAGGCAGATACTCTTTGTTCCTCCCTGCAGCATTCTCTAGCAGCCCCCATGGTATCCAGCAGGGCTGTGAATAAACACTCCAATGTCCATGATGCCCTGCTGGAACTCGGGGCAACCTCCATGCTGCAGGGAGGTCTCCACCTGGCAGCGTGGGGGTATTGGCCGGGATGAACGACCGGCCATATATCACACTAATTATACAAGACATTGAGTTTTTTGGAGTTCCCTCCCAGTTCCCTCCCAGTTCTGGCCTTCTAGATCCAAACTATTCTCAGTTATAATCCGCCACTTCTTACGATCAAGAATTGCAAATAATTTAGCTATTTCTGCACAACATTCATTCACTCCTTCAGCTATTGGCTGATTGTATTCTTTGCCCTGTGTGTTTATATCTTTCTTTATGTTTCTGCTGCTAAATGCATTTAAATGTCCCCTTGGGATTAAAACAAAGTTTAACTAATCTAATCTAATCAGTAGCTTGGGCACATTTTCCAAAACTTCATCTCATTTTCACTGGTGTCTGTTTCCTCCACACTTCATGTTATTAACATGTCAGGCTCTTCAATAAGAAAAAAGGTCTTCAGCTTTCCTCTCCATCTGCTTAGTGCAGCTTACAGCTCAGGCTCCTTTTTAGTCTTCTTACTTTAAAATGAAATTGGCACTTCCACTTCTTGCTCATCTCATTAGTAGCACTGTACATAATGAAAGGCAGAGGCATTAAAAGCAAAAAAGAAAAGATGTTCGTAAACACAAATGAGGTGCAGGCGGCCGCCGTTGAAAGATGCAGAATCAGTGAGGCACAGAACGGTCTTAATGATGTCTGGTTCAGCTCATTTTGAAAGTTTACCAGAGTCATTACTGGCGCATGTAGAGGACAGGGAAATTCTTACATGTATGTGATAATCAACATGGAACACAGCCAGACTTGAATTAAATGTGCCTAAAAATGTAAGGTGAATGCCAAGCCGTACACAAAATACAGTCAGTCATTGTGTAACTCACTTAGTCCTGAACAGGGTCGCAGGGTGTTGGAGCCTATCCAAGTTAGCATAGGGCACGCAGTAGGAACAAACCCTGGACAGGGTGCCAGTCTATCACAGGGCAGACAAACACACGCTTACTTATCTGGCGGACGGACGCCTTTATCCAAGGTGGCTTACAACATTCATGATACAATTAGCTCCATTTCTTTTGTTTTTCCAATTAGAATACAGGCAGGTCAAGTGACTTGCTCATTCATGGTCACACAATGTCAGTAGTGGGATTTGAACCCACAAACTCAGGCTTTGAAGTCTAAAGCCTTAACCACTGCACCACCCACTAATAGACTTGCATGTCTTTGGACTGTGGGAGCACCCAGAAGAAAAACATGTACACACGGCAAGAACATGCAAACTTCGAAAAGTGAGGACTTCAGACATGAACTCTGGTCTCCTTATTGCAAGGAAGCTCTGCTATCACTGTGCCACCATGCTGCCTCATGAAATACACATTATATAAATTTATGTGCATAGATATAGATGGAAAAAAGAAAGCAGAATGGCAGAAGTCTAGTTTTAGCTATGTACCTAGCCATTGGCTTTACCCCCTCTGACCAGCAAGATGTTTTGTGCAGTCGGACATTACAACTTAAAAAATAGAAACCTAAAGGCTAGTCAGGTGCCATTTTACCCAACACCACCCAGATAGAACAATGACTGATTAGGGCCCTCAGGCGACTCAGAGCTACTCCTAAAAGTCTAATAAAAAAAAATGCTTTCATAGAACTTCTCTGTAAACGTAACAGGGAATGATATGGATGAGTATATGTGCCCAAATTCAATACAATCCAAAGTTTAACCAGGATAAGAATTTGTCCGAGCAGTAGATGAGAAGTAGTCAGGAAGCATCCTACACGCATGCCCAGCTAGGAGTAACAGGCCATGTTTGACAATGAGAGATGTCACAGTGTGATGGGAAGCCAAACCACAAAATGGCACTTAATGAAGACCTTTTATAGTTTCCTTTGAAATTATGATGACACTTTGGTAATTTTACTGATACTAACGCAAGGCTTCACTGCAAACTTAATAATAAAAAGTCTGAATTAGCATAAGCTGCCCTAATGCAGGGTGTCCATAAGAAATGTAATAACTGCCATCACGAAGTAGAAGTACATAAGAAACAAGAATAGTTGCATCAAATATTTGAAATATTAAAATGTGTGCTTCCATGAAAATGTTTCAAGTCAAAATATTCTTAATTGTAATTTAAATTTTTATACCATTTTCTAACCCATTTAATCTAGATCAGGGTCATGTAGGGGGTTGCTGGAGTCCTATCCCAGCAAGCACTGGGTGCAAGGCAGGAATAAATCCAGAAAGGGCACCAGTCCATGGCAGGGTGAACACACACATGGGCCAGTTCACCTAACCTGCGTGTCTTTGGACAGTGAAAGGGAAATAGATAGATAGATAGATAGATAGATAGATAGATAGATAGATAGATAGATAGATAGATAGATAGATAGATAGATAGATAGATAGATACTTTATTAATCCCAAGGGGAAATTCACATAATCCAGCAGCAGTATACTGATACAAAGAAACAATATGAAATTAAATAGTAATAAAAATGAAAAGAATTAAAATAAAATTAATGTTCGCATTTACTCCCCCGGGTGGAATTGAAGAGTCGCATAGTGTGGGGGAGGAACGATCTGCTCAGTCTGTCAGTGGAACAGGACAGTGACAAAAGTCTGTCACTGAAGCTACTCCTCTGCCTGGAGAGGAGCACCTGAAGCAAATTCACACAGACACGGGGGAGAACATTCCCTCTTCTAGAGGTCCATGGAGGGCTACAACCCTAGCAGATGATCAAAAATAACATTGTATTCTTAATCCCTGACCTTGAAATAGTCTAAAGCAATACCTCACATGCTTCTGCTTGAAATCTGACATTTGTAACCTTCTGGGAGTAGCTCTTAGAGGCCTAGGACCACTCTTAAAGAATCACATATTTAAAATACAATCATATTAATGATCAGCAACGTCAAAATAGCAGAAAATGTCACCCCACTCCCCTATTTTAATGAGCACCATTTTTCCCCTCGTATCCCATCAGAGGGTAAACCCCAGTATTCAGTTGATGTGGCCTGCACACCTTAAAGTCCTTCTGATCATTTGTGTTCCTTGTTGTCTTCTAGAATTGCGTGTCATGATGATGATCCCCCCTTATCTTCTGCGAGGTTCTATTTATCTGATACTGCAGAAGTCTCCACCTGCCTACTTGAACGTCCATGCCTTGTAAAGACTAACGCGTATATTATGAAAAGCAGCGCACAACATTCCCATGTAATATTCTGCTGTCAATCACTCATTCAGCTCCGCCTGTTTTCAGGATAGAATATCCCTTCAGGGCGTCCATAACCGCCTGTGCGTTGGTACTATGACACAACTTGTGATTGTCTTACATGTGGTCATCTGCACTTGGGCCTGTGATCTTGATATGTGTGCCAACAACAACTCCAGGAAAACAAGCCATTTACATTAAAGGCAGCATGCTTTAACATCACCTCATATGGAGTGAATGAGAAAAGTATAAAACTGTGCACACATTGAAATGACATTCAAATGCTCAGGTTTGACACACTTAAACCATGGCCACTGCAAAGCTGCATTTTCCCTGTGGCCAAAAAAAACGTAACATTACCAACATGGTTATTTTGGGTGACAGTGCCTGGCTTCTCCATGTAGATGTAGCGATCACGTGACATTTAACCAATCTCTGTCCAATCATTATACTTTCTGGAAGATCACTTTTGACCAGCATTTCCAAAACATTCTGCCTTTCCTGGGATGTGCCTGCTGATCTCTGTCTGAACGCAATCTTCTGGCAGCCCCTAGTGTGTTACGGCACCTTACAAGCTCTCATAAATTCTGGTGTTGTTAGGAGAAGTTTCCCAAGTTAGGAAAAATGGATAAAATACTATTGGTGTTAATCCTAAGAGTAAGACCAAATGTGCATCACTCTGAGATCTCTGAGCCAGATAGGACAGTTTTCCTACTCTTGATGAATACTTCCTACTCTGTACTTTGGAAGCTCCAGGTTTACACAAGTGACAAATTCATCACAAACAACACAAAGGTGAAAGTCATAATTAAACATAATGAGGTACTTACTTTCTCTGTGGATATAAAAAGCCTCCTTTGTAAGGGTCATAGTCTTTGTTGGACAATCACTGCAAAAATGAAGACAATGGAGCCTTCTGCTGACGTGAGAAACAAAGTAATTGAAATGCACAAGGCAGGAAATGACTGCAAAAAAAGAGTCTGAATGTCCCATCAAGCACTGTTGGATCCATCATCAGAAAGTGGTAGGTTCCTCATGGCACCCAGACTCTTACTAGAACAAGCCGTCCCTCAAAACTAAACCTCAGAGCAAGACATCGAATGGTGGGAGAGGCAACTAAAAGTCCGGCCATCACTTTCAGAAGTCTGCAATGCTCTGTGATGGTACAGGGGTCCACAAATCCAAGAGCTCTGCATAAAACAGGCTTCTATGGTAGGGGAACAAGAACGAAGTCATGCCTTAAGAAGGCCCATATTAAAGCATGTATGGAAGATGTGCATTAATTTGTTCCAATCTTCTGTGAATCTACGGCTCACAAGTAAACATAAAGTTCTATATCAACAAAATTTCGTCGTCTGCATGGAAAAAATTAAACAAGACTTGCATAGATGGTCAACCCTTCATCTCACACTAGCTGGAAGAATTAACACTGTTAAGATGAATATTCTTCCTAAGCTCCTTTTTTTATTTCAAAACATTCCAATATACATTAATAAATCGTTCTTTAAGCAATTAGATTCAACAATAACCTCATTTATTTGGAATTCTAAACATCCACGCATCAAAAGAGCGACCCTACAAAGACAAAAGGCAGAAGGCGGCATGGCTCTACCTAACTTCCAGTTTTATTACTGGGCAAATATACAGGCGATAAGAACCTGGACACAAATAGAAAAACATACACAGGCTTGGACCGCAATAGAAGTTAAATCCTGCAGTACTTCTTTGTATTCCTTGCTCTGTGCTCCAATAAACACACGTTATCGGCAATATACAAATAACCCAATTGTGCTCCACTCACTTAGAATCTGGAACCAATGTAGAAAGCATTTTAAGACGGAGAAGCTTCTTTCTGTGGCACCCCTGCAAGAGAACCACCTCTTTCAACCTTCACAAACATATGCAGTTTTTAATATCTGGAAAAATTTGGAATTAACTTGCTTAGAGATCTTTATATAGACAACGTCTTTGCATCCTATGAACAATTACAGTCCAAATTTAACATTCCAGCTACACATTTCTTTCACTATCTTCAAATCAGGAACTTTGTTAAACAGAACCTTCCAGATTTTCCTCATCTTGCACCCTCATCCACGCTGGAAAAAATATTGCTCAATTTTGAGGAATTAGACTCCATCTCTACAATATATAAAATCATTTTACAATCCCTTCCTTTCAAAGATCCAAGAGGACACTGGGAAAATGACCTCTCAATTAATATATCAGAAAAGGAGTGGAAAGTAGCAATGCAGAGAATTCACTCGAGCTCCATATGCGCAAAGCATACAATTATACAACTTAAAATTATATATCGAGCACATCTGTCTCGACTAAAACTCTCCAAAATGTTTCCAGGACACGATCCAACCTGTGAACGCTGCAACCAAGTCCCAGCCTCACTAGGTCACATGTTCTGGGCCTGCTCCAAATTAACATTATTCTGGACAAAAATTTTGAATTACCTCTCAGACAGTCTTGGACTCACAATCCCTCCTAACCCATTAACAGCTGTGTTTGGGGTTCTTCCAGAGGGCTTAAAGTGGAGAAGGACAAACAAATTGTGATTGCATTCACTACACTGTTGGCACGCAGACTTATTCTGATAAACTGGAAGAACCCAAACTCTCCTCTTTTAAGTCAGTGGGAAACTGATGTGTTATATTATTTAAAATTGGAAAAAATCAAATACTCAGTTAGAGGATCTGTGCAGACTTTTTTCAAAACATGGCAGGATCTAATCAGTAATATTTTAAAATAAGTTTATAAAGCACAGAGAATTTATTAATTTAGGTATTTTTACAAGCCTTAAATTTTACACGTTTGGCTTGCTCTCTCTCAGGGTGGGGATCGATCTGTTCTTAACATAATTTTTTTTGTAAAACTTGATTGCTATGTATTGATTGTAATAAAATTAATAAATAAAAAAAAAAAAAAAAAAAAAAAAAGAATCTACGGCTCGGGAGAAGATTCGTCTTTCAACACGACAAGAACTCTCAGCATAATGCCAAAGCGACACTGGAATGGCTCAGAAACAGAAAGGGGAATATTTTGGAATGGCCAAGTCAAAGCCCTGATCTTAACTTTTGTGGCGCGGTTTGAAAACTGCTGTTCAGGGGCGCCTTCCCACCACTTTAGAGAGAAGAATGGGGAAGAAATCACTCCTGAGCAATGTGCAAAACTGGGACCTGCTTACCCTAAAAGAATGAAAAGTGTTATTGCAGCAAAAGGCTTCTCGACAAAATATTAAGGTGGAGGGCTTGAATACTTAAAACAAACACTAACTTTGGAGTTTTTCTTCTTCAATTAAATATCTACATGGTTTATTTTGACTTTGGAAATTGCATTGTTACAGCATAAGAGTTCACATTAAAAATACTGAATGGATAAATATGTATAGAAATCTTTAGTCATGCAGAACAACATGATGACTTTCATGGTAAGTGAATACTTTGACAAGCCACCATAACTGCCTATGAGCAGGCACTGCTTATGTAAATGGAAGGGACTCTGATCAGCCACCAGAGGTTCCTTTCAAAGTAGCTGCAGTCACCTCTTGTACAGAACCTCCCTTCAAAAGCTGGTGAGCCACTCTCTCTTTGGTGAGCTGAAAGCCGAGATCCACTCTGCCAAGCCCAGCTCTGTGCCAGTGACTGAGCCCTGTCTAAAAAGACTGAGAAGCCACCATTACTTCAAGAAGGGGACTTTAGCATCTAAACTCTTGTACCTGTAAGAATACCGCTTTTCCCTATGAAGTAGTGTTCATTTATCTCTTTTGACTTTTTGGAGCTATCATCTTTACGAGTTTTCAATCAGTAGAAAAGCTTATGAAACTCGGGTGAGGATGTTTATGTTTAGAATTTGAACACAGAGGAACTATTACAGAAGACATTGTTCCGTGATTCTTCAAATAATTAGGATAACCTCAAGAGAAGAGGAAGAATAAAAATGCAGAAGTATGAAAAAGGCTCGACAGCTGGCCAGCCCAGTCTCATGTTTCCAAAGTATCGGGAGTACTGACAGCCAATAGCGCGCTTCCTGAGCATGTGCCGCTGCCCGGTTGATTTACAGGTACACACCATAGACATATATGGGTGGACGCCGCATTCACTGTGTTGCCCAGTCAACACGATACGTCAGCGTATCCTCCATATTGCGAGTGGCAAAAGTGCCATTTAAACTAATACAGGTATGAAATACAGGATGAAAAACCAATAATGTCTAAAACAGCATCGTTTACATACAACAGATTTTAGTGAATCATTAAAATGCAATTATTTATATCCATTTATACACTAATAATGGCAATTATTAAATAACAATAATAATAATTATTATTATTAAATAATTCCTCCCATATAAGTAACATTTCTCAGAGTGCCTTCTTCCATCTCCGAAACATTTCTGGACTCCGTCCTGTTCTTACGCAACACAGTACTGAAGTATTGCTTAATGCCCGAGTCACCTCACGTATAGATTACTGTAATGCTATTCTGTCATCCAACAAAAATGTATCCATCACTTACAATTTATTCAAAATTCTACTGCCAGGATAATAACCTGCTGTTCTAAATCCACTGAACATATCACACCTATTCTCTCTCAGTTTCACTGGCTCACTGTTAACTACAGAATACAATACTAAATACCGCTCTTAACATTTAAAGCTCTCCACAACCTCACTGATCTCCTACAGACTTGCACTCCTCTCGCTCACTCAGATCCTCATCTGCAGCTCTACTTTCTGTACCGCACATCAGACTCTGTGCTATGGGAGCTCGAGCGTCTCTTAGTGTTCCTCAACTCGGGAAATCTCTTCCCTCTCATATACGTCAGCTCGATTCAATAATACATTTTAAAATAACCCTCAAAACTTATCTTTTCAAACTGGGATGCCAATTGTGAATTATGCACTGTTACTGCCAGTTATCTTTGTTTGTTTGCTAATTATTGCTTTTTGATTTATCATTCTCTTGTTTTAATTTTACTAATGGTGTTTAATTTTATTGTAAGGTGACCTTCAGTGCTAAGAAAGGCGCCTATTAAATTAAATGTATTATTATTATTATTTATTATTGAGACGAAAACTTGACCAATGTCTGAACGTCAAAATAGTAAGACTGCAACTGGCAGTCTGGTCTTTCTTTTAACAGTGAAATGATACACTCAATGATAAAAAGAAACAATTTTATTGTATCCAAATTGGCTCAATAATTTCTGAAAACATGTCACTCATTCCTCTCTCAATCTCTGTCTCTCTCACACACACACACACGCAATGTGATTACATAAATATATACAGAATAGGATCTAAAGTCCTTGAATCAGAAATGTCTTACACAGCTTTTTCCGTGTGTTGCCACTCTGCATTTTGAGAGTATTCAGTCTGTCAAAGTGGTGCAGCCTTAGTTTGTGGAAGTCAGACACAACTAAAGACATGAGCATGAAATGATGGTTGTCAGTTTCAAACTGGGGTGGCACGGTGGCGCAGTGGTAGCGCTGCTGCCTCGCAGTTAGGAGACCCGGGTTCACTTCCGGGTCCTCCCTGCGTGGAGTTTGCATGTTCTCCCCGTGTCTGCGTGGGTTTCCTCCGGGCGCTCCGGTTTCCTCCCACAATCCAAAGATATGCTGGTTAGGTGGATTGGCGATTCTAAATTGGCCCTAGTGTGTGGGTATGTTTGTGTGTGTCCTGCGGTGGGTTGGCACCCTGCCCAGGATTGGTTCCTGCCTTGTGCCCTGTGTTGGCTGGGATTGGCTCCAGCAGACCCCCGTGACCCTATTCGGATTCAGCGGGTTAGAAAATGGATGGATGGATGGAATTTCAAACTGTGTTTCCTCAATGTGCTCCGTGAGAAAAAACACATCATCTGAACCAATCTCAGCCTGAACAAACTGATTGATCAAAGATACGCTGACAGCTTGCCCTAATGTCGACTGTCGGATAACACGCTCAGCTACTTTGACCACCTTGACTGGACCCTCAGAAGGAATCATCAGACCTCCTTTGTTTTTTAATGTGAGCGAGTGGTAGCTTTGATCATATGATGCTGGTACAGCATCTGTTACCAAACTAGCACGGCACACATCACAGGACAGCTTTCTCAAAATCCCGTTTATGGGCGACCTCCCACTGCTTCCTGAGGTGGATTTCTTTGGGAAACCTTCAAAGTTTGAGAAATGTTAACAGCTGTCAACAATCTACATAGTTAGTGACTAAAGTACGTTAGCCAAAACGTTGTTTGGAGGCTCACATGAGCACATAAATGCATAGCTTTTCATAGCTAAAGTTAAGATTATAAAACGGGATTTTCTAATGGCCAAATATAACCAAAACAATTTCAGCCTTACCTATGAAATGTAATCCCCCGGGATCTGGTTTGGAGCGTACAGCGGTTTGTATAAGCCCAAGCAGCACATGCGTAAGGCATCTTTATCCATTACTTCCCTCCACAGCAGTGCCACTCGCAGTATGGCGGCGACGTTGACGTCCGATGCTGCTGGTCATGCGGCGTCTAGTAATTCTATGTCTATTGTACGCACAGTACGGTGTCATACTCATAAGGCGTTAATCGCGGAAGTTTCAATCTGTACACCTGCATGAAACAGCTTGGCCCCTCGTTGATCAGTCCATTTTAAAACGGAGAAACGTTCTGTACGATTTTGACTAGGAATTTGTCTATAGTTTAACGTTTACCCTGAGCGCGGTTGCTTGAACTTGTATATTTTACATATGTTCGTCTTTTACTGGTCTGACAGCTGCTCGGAAGCCCAATGCAAGTGAGTCAAATGGCGGGCAGAGCGCGTGTGGACAAACCGCGGCTTCTCCTGTTGCTTTAGGTAAGTAAACTAAAAGAGGACAAAAAGTCACTTCTCTGGAAATAAATGAAAGGGAAAAGCAATATTGTGGTCACTGAACAAATACTATGTGCAGATTATTATTGTAAAGAACCGACAATATCAATATGCAGCTGAACGGTGTTTGAATGAATTAATAACACGGGGAAGGCGCGGCTGTCCTACAGGACAAAAATGGACAGTGGCGTCGGGGGGTGGGGGTCTTCAGTGGCTCAAGCCCCTGATCTTTAAGGCCCAGATATCTATATATATAATTCACTAAGGCAAGACAACCATGGAAAGCATGCCGGAAGGGGCGTGGATTCACTAAGCCGGCGACAAGTGAGACACCTATGGCGCACGCAGGAAGGAGCCACGCCCACCAACTCCAAGACCATTGGATACGACGACAACTCACAGAGCCACGCCCACCAACTCGGACGCGACGACACAGAAAAACCGGCGTCATTTATGTTCGTCTGTCGAAAAGGTCACATGCAGCTCCGACCCACCTTGACTGTTCATAGAGGCATGTTTCTCGCGGAGGTGAGTCGCCATATGCGCCGTGTAAAACTGTTTGCACACCCCTCGCTACTACGTGAATAGGTGTCTTGGTGGATTATATATAGAAAGGCAGCCAAAACCGCTGGAAGCAATGAAAAGTCGCACGTGAGTCACAGGTGCATCTGGACTGTACAAAGGCGACAACGACAACTCGGTGACGAGTTGGAGGTGGGCACATGAGCAGGCAGTGTATACTGAACGAGAAATCAGCACACTTGACTGTTCATAGAGTGGGCGTCCTTCTCCTCTTCTCCCGTTCCACCCTGAGCGCCGCACGCGATTGTGTGTTGGTTCGTTCCGTGCATTGGTTAAAACCCAATGAAGGAAGCAGTCTTTAAAACCAATAAGCCCTGTGCCTCTGTTTCATTACCGCCTCACCTGCTTCACCAATGCAGGCCCGCAACAGGCGATCCGGCGTCATTCCCATGACCTGCGGGCAGCCAACCGGTAACCAAAGTCTTTGGGTTCAGGGGAGTATGGTTACAAAGCTGAAACTTAAAGGAATTGACAGAAGGGCACCACCAGGTGTGGAGCCTTTCGCTTCATTTGACGGCATGGACACGCACAGGAGGTGAGTCGCCATCTTTCTCGTAAAACTGTTTGCGAGGGGTATCTCAAGGGATCCTAAAACATTCCTTTACAACTGAGGTTAAAACACAATGAAGTGAGCAGTCTTTAAAAAATGAGTTTTCGGTTACGACGCACAACCGTGTGCACCATAGCAAACTGTTTTACACGCTATATACAGCAATTCGCATCCACGACAAACATGCGTCTTCTTAGATACTCCTGCACTTTGTACACACCCCCCTCGCTACTACCGTGAATAGGTGTCTTGGTGGATTATATATAGAAAGGCAGCCAAAACCGCACAGAGCAATGAAAAGTCTACGTGAGTCACAGGTGCATCTGGACTGTACAAAGACGACAACGACAACTCGAAGTGACGAGTTGGAGGTGGGCACATGAGCAGGCAGTGTATACTGAACGAGAAATCAGCACACTAGCATGACGGAGGGAGCGGAGTGGACGTCCTTCTCCTCTCTCTCCGTTCCACCCTGAGCGCCGACGGACGATTGTGTGTTGGTTCGTTCCGTGCATTGGTTAAAACCCAATGAAGGAAGCAGTCTTTAAAAACCAATAAGCCCTGTGCCTCTGTTTCATTACCGTCTCACCTGCTTCACCAATGCAGGCCCCGCAACAGGCGATCCGGGCGTCATTCCCATGACCTGCCGGGCAGCCAACCGGGTAACCAAAGTCTTTGGGTTCAGGGGGGAGTATGGTTACAAAGCTGAAACTTAAAGGAATTGACAGAAGGGCACCACCAGGTGTGGAGCCTTTCGCTTCATTTGACTCAACACAGGAAACCTCACCCGGCCCGGACACGCACAGGATTGACAGATTGATAGCTCTTTCTCGATTCTGTGGGTGGTGGTGCATGGCAGTTCTTAGTTGGTGGAGCGATTTGGCTGGTTATTTTCAAAAACGAACGAGACTCCCGCCTGCTAAATAGTTACACGACCCAACAGCGGTCGGCGTCCTAATTCTTAGAGAGACAAGTGGCTTTCAGCCACGTGAGATTGAGCATTAACAGGCCTGTGATGCACTTGTATGTCCGGTACTGCACGCGCGCTACACTGAATGGATCAACGTGTGTCTACCCGGTGCGGGTAAGCCGTTGAACCCCATTCGTGATGGAGACCGTGGCTTCCAATTGTTCCCCACGAACGAGAAATTCCCAGTACGTGCGGGTCATACGCTCGCACTGATTACGTCCCTGCCCTTTGTAAAGCCCCCCATGGTCGGGTGACTTGGTGGATTATATATATAAAAGCAGCGTGGAAACCGACTGAGGCGGTGTTTGGAAAATTACCAATCAACGTGACTCACAGGTGCGTGTGGACTGTACACAGACGAAAGCGACTCAGGTAGGGAGTTGGGGGCGGGCACATAAGCGGGCAGTGCGTACTGAACGAGCGCCGTTCAACCCCGTCCTTCGCTTTGGAAGGAGAAGGCGCGACGGCGCTCCTCCGGTTTTCAGTCACGGACAATTGTAGGTTGGTTCGTAGTGTGCATTGTTACTTTTCTTGGTGGTTTATTAAATTACGGATTTTTCAAATGTTTATTTTTTTCCTCTGTGCTTAAAAATCATTTAAAAAGCGGCCTGATCATGCGGCGTATACTACACCGCGGGTTGGCTAGTACAGAGAGAAATGTGGCAAGCCTCTGATCTTCTTGCCCATCGTGTACCATTCGTAGATCCGTTATACAGTGAATTAGTTCCTTTTCAAGTTCTTACTTATTTAGGTACTTAATTGTTTTCTCTGTTTAAACTAGTATTAATTGCTAGATGGGAAACTTATTTCAGTTCCTTTCCTCCTGTCATTAGGTAGCACTGATACTTTTTTTGTGCTAGTATTGTTGATTTTGTATTAATAGAAATTTTGCAGTTGCTAATTACTGGTTAATACTCTATCGCAGGGGTCCCCAGCTCCAGTCCTGGAGGGCCCCAGTGGCTGCAGGTTTTCATTCTAACCCTTTTCTTAATTAGTGCACAGTTTTTGCTGCTAATTAACTTCTTTTGAATCAATTTCAATTGACTTGTTTTTTTTAAGATTGTTTCCCCTGAATTTGTTCATTGTTCTCTCTGAATTGCTTCATTTCTTTCCTTAAACAGAAATGAAATGTGAAGTGAGTGAGCCAACTAAGACCAACTAAGTCAGGGCCTCAAACACCAACCAATTTCATGCCAACCATTTGCTTAATTAGGTGCGGATTCTTGTCGTTAATTAAACTCGTTTTTTTAATTCCATGGCTTGTTGCTGCTCTCATTATGCAAAGGCATACATTTCTAAGATTGTTGATTTTCTTTTTTCTAAGAGCACTGTTAAAATGTTTTGAGGACCTGAGCAGATCAACATCCTCGAGACCTTCATCATCTTTCTTTATTTTCAGATATTGTATGATGGACACACTTTGTTGGTCATGTTTTGGCTCATTTTGTATCTTATTATTGTTTGGCAACTAATTAAGGAAAAAGAAACAATTAAGGGGTCTAATTCTTCGAGAGCGAGTTGGTTAAAATGAATTCAATAGAAGTTAATTATGAGCAAAAACAGGTCACTAATTAAGAAAAAGGGTTAGAATGAAAACCTTCAGCCACTGGGGCCCTCCAGGACCGGAGTTGGGGACCCCTGCTCTATTGGGTATACTTTAAAAAAAATGTTACGTTTATGAAAACTGAACAACAGTTAGTCACAGATCCTTTACCACTTCCACACATTAATCGATGCCATTGTCACGTCACTTGAATTGCAGTCTGCGGTGTATGAAAGCCATTGAGCCGCCATACGCCTATTTGTGTTCTGCTTTTAACTCCACTGTAAAGTGCTGTTAAAAAGCACGTATTTAATGTCGCCTGCTAGAAATTGCATTCTGTTATCGCTATGACTTTTGAAAATGACTCATTGTTACAAAACTATTTAATAAACAATAATGTAATATCTGACTCTTGGGTGATGTAAATAAAAAATGTGAAACACTCCAACTTTGATATCAGTTAACTAAGTCATGGAACACACCTGAATGTTACACCATATATTGCCTAACTTGGTTTTTTTTTTCTTCATTTCCCCCTTTCTTTTGTGACACACAAAACAGGAGACATCAGTCAGATGAGTCTCTCTTCAATTTGCGAGGCCCAAAATGTACACTTCTACAGCTGCATTACACGCGTTGGACTTCGTTGGTGATCATCTCTCCCGCACACAGAGTCCATGCACACCTACAACTGACATTTTCATTGATTTGCATAGCGAACGCCTTTATCCAAAGTGACTTACAAATAAGGTTACCATAGGCGAGTAAACATCAGTCTGGGGGTCTGTATGGGAACAAGTCTAACAGAATAAGGTCGTAGAATTAACTGAGGTGCTCAGAACGAGTTCGATTTCAAGACCTAACAGCTAATACGATCCGCTAAACACAAATTCACTTATTGCTGCTCTCACGCACTAACTTGTGCTGCTTCACCGTCCCACTTCAGTGCGTTCACATGAATTTCCAATCGGACTGAACAGAAAAATGTGACACGGCTGTTGGCTAAATGTATTAAACGAGTATTACTTACCTCCAAATGTAATTCAGCCACAAAACTTGCATTTCTGTCTGACCATGACCAGATTATATATTTTTATTTTATACAATTGATTAAGATGAAAGTTTAGGGTTATGCCATAACTCAGGTAGCTAATTTTCTTCAAATTGTCTGATTTGGAGCTCTGCATTTGTAGTTAGTTCATGTGGAATTTACAGCATTAATTCTTCTATTTACTGTCTGCTGCATTTTGTCAAATTGCATTGCAGGGGATGCCAAACTACATGACTGCCTCTACTCGCTGAGATCACGTAAATGAAGTGTATGACTGAAAATCACTGAAAGAAGCCGAGTAGTGTGATGTGACATTAAAGCTGGCGTCATATTACACGACCTCTAGTCAGTGGGTATGTCAAACTTGATGATCTCACCACCTGAGGCTGTCAGATTACACGACTTGCTGTTGCAGGGGATGTCAAATTTTGTATCTACATGATGACTTTCCAGTACAGTTTGACATTTCCAAACTAGATAGATAGATAGATAAAATATGAAAGGCACTATAGATAGATAGATACATACTTTATTAATCCCAAGGGGAAATTCGCAAATTTATACAACACAACTATCGCATGCTCACTGCATTCTGACAGTCAATAACATGCTACCCGATGAAGCCTGGACTGCTTTCCAGGTATGGAGAGTTCAATCACAACCTCATTCCCTTTTCTTTCCATTCAGTTGTATGTTTTCGAGGTTCAAGCAAATATCATACATTATTCCTCATGCCTGCATTATATGGTTTGAACTGTCAGTTCTCACATGGACACAGAGCCCACCCATAGTTTGACTAGTTTGATTTTGTCAGGAGAGGGGGGTTTCAGACTGGTTGGAGTTGCTGTGTGTGCCACACTACACGACTAGTAAGTGAAGTCTGTCACTGAAAATAGCTGAAATAGTCAAGTAATGCAACATTGATTTATGGGAGCCACTTATTCGGCCTTTAAAAGTGAATGTAAGTAATTGTGCCACAGCCCTGTGATGGTCTTCTCACTGTTAATTAGGAATCAGAAGTGGATTAAGGGGCTCGGAGAATTTAGTATAATTCAAGGTAGGTTCTCCTTCCTCAGGCCTGACACTGCTGAAGTCGGCTCCACCCTGGCCATAAACTGAATTAAATGGGGGAAAATTGTGCTACACCTCTGTAGCGTAGAGCACACTGGAATCATGTTAATCAAGGAAAGGAGCTACGGTATATATAAGGTTGGTTGACTGGAGGAAAAAAAAACAAAAAAAAAAAAAACATTTACATGCAAAGCAATCACAAAGGCTGGCCAGTCTCCCATTTTCATTTTTTAATTTCTCTTTTGAGCCTACCATGTTGGTCATCCATCCAAGTCAGACTGTCACAGCACTCTGTAAACTGGACAACAAATATGCGCTTGAACTTGAAATCTGCTTAATCCAGATTGGAGTTTTGAAGCAGGTTGGTCGTTTAAGGTAAGGATGTTTCGAGGTAACGTAGTTCTACTCACTGGTCATGGCACCCGAGTGTGGCAGCATGTTTCATGTTGATTAGTACATGCAAGTCAGAATTTCTGTACACTTTGGAATGGTACCCTGTTCCAGGGATGGTCCCTGCCTCAAACCTGAAGCTTGTCGAGATGGACTCAACGGCTCTACCACAACACTGCTAGGGGTGAAGTGGTTGTGGAAGACGGATAGATGGATAACAGTAATGAATCTACATTCTTAAAAACACTGGTTCTTTAATGACACTTTTTGGTTCTTTACTGGGTTGTGTGGTTCCTCATAGAACCCTTGCTTGACAAACCATCATTTCATTCTGGAATGGGCTCTATGCATATGAAATTGGTTCTTTGTGCTTTGAAAGACGTCCTAATACATAGAAAAAAAAAATCTTCAATGTATGGTAGGCTGCAGGACAATTTACCAGATTAAGACAATTTGGACATAGCCTGCATTACTGGATTATGAGTCCTTAAGGACTCTTAAGAGTCTTTTCAAAATCATGACTTGTTGGTATTTCACAAATCTGTTTTTTATTGTATGGAGCCATTGATCTAAATAAATAAAGGTTCTTTCTTTTGGGAAACAAAGAACATCGCTCTGGAGAACCACCCTAGAACCTTTATTTTCAAGAGTGTATAAGCTGACAAACACTTTCCAATGAGCAATGGGCAGGAACCAACCGTGGTCCAGGTGCCAGTCTATGGCAGTGCCCATTCACATACTAACTTGCCCTCACACAGCCAGTTCAGAACTACCAATTTACCTCACTGGCACATTTTGAAACCTCATGCAAGCTTGCATTTAACAACCAAAGATACCGGATCCATGAGACAGGATAAACGAGCAAGTCAAGCAGACACGGGTACAAGGAGCGATGACATTTTTCTAGAAACAGAGTGCGTCTCAGTTTGCCCTTCTTTTCCTGTCCCCTCCTTGGACTTCACTGGTATGCACAATGTAATCATAAACTGCTTATTAAGAGAATGACCCTTATGTTTCAAATTACACTATTTGATTTCCAAAGAATGTTTTTTTTCGTTTACAACAAATGTATTTACTGTACATGTTTGTTTTTGCACACATACACCGGCCAGCACTGAGTGCTGAGTAAGAATGAATTGAACTGAAAGTGCTAACAGCTCACTCAGTATGATTTGCAATTTGTCTTTTTCGTCATTAAATTCTTTAAAAAGACGTATGAGAGGAGTACAGCTGGTTTCCCGTCAGACAAAAACGACCGAGTTGCACAACGTGGATCCGTAAAAAGAGATTTAGGGGGCGGTCCGTTAATCGTCATAACCACGCCCGCTTGCTCTTGTCGGTTTCCAAGGTGAATGCGGGACGCACCATTATAAAGGCGGGGAGGCTGCACTCGAAGCTTCAATTAGAGTCCATTAACACCTAAACGTTTGTACCCGAACGCTCCTAACCCGCTTATAAAGTTATGTGTCATTATTTCCAATGAAACTATTCACACCTCCGCGTTTTACCAGCGAACTGTTTAGAAATTTCCTGCATGCAGCAGATTTCGAGCATTTTCAGTCAAACGCTTGTTCCATTGTAATCAATGGTAACGCTCGTAAAGCGCTGATATTAAAAACACACATAACAAAGAGTGTTTTTCTAGGAAGTAACAGCCTCTTTCTGGATGAACCAGGAAAGAAGCAGCTCATGGAAACTTAAAAAAGAAAAATGTCGATGTAGCGTGCTTCGGTCGTTTAGTGACAGATATTAAGGAACAGATTTAGGTAAGCACTTAGCTTGCAAACAAGTGTCAATAAATGAATCAGAGTTATAGGTATACATTTAAATTTAATCAAGTTGAAGTTTTGTACGGATGTTTTAATATACAGGCAGAGTAGTAGCGCATGCTCTGACCGTGCTTTTCTGTATCAGAAATATTGAGTGTGCTTTATGTATCAATGATTTTTGTTAACAAAATCCTTCCAAACTGTTCAGCAAATAAACTTAGCGCTGGCTGCACTGTGAGTGAAGGGGTGTGGCGAGGACTAGTGACGTATTCGTTGGGCGTATGCTGCTCATCAAGCGTGCAAGTCCTAAGAATGACCGCAGGTAAAAAGTCAAATATGGGCGCATGTCATCAGCTGACTTGTTGTGTGTGTTTGATTCGCTGATCAACCACGGTTGCGTTTCATATTTGCAATGTTTTTTTCATTAAATGTTCCAGTTTTCACACACACCCACAGCCTTGGTTCGTGCATTCGTTCGGTTAATTATCAGCCTGCGATACGTGTATGAGCTGCGACAGCCTGGCAACCCGTCCAGAGCAGATTCTGCCCAATGCCGTGGGGTCCGGATCACTACATCTACTCTGAATAAAGCTTTTTCTGGGATGGATGAATAACTAAGTGGAGTCCACTGTTAATTCGGGAAATCGCCTCGGGTATTTCCCAGGTTCTTGAATAGTGGCACCCGAGATTGACTGTCCAGATCCAGCGACAAGCTACATGTACGCTACTGACAGACAGGACAGACCGGCTAAACCGGTGACATCTGAGCCGGTCTGGACGGGTGAGCCACAGTTTAAAAAAATGAGCCTGAGGCTTCGCGGTCACGCAAAAGGGGTTTAGTGTTTGAGCACTTATTGATCATCAAAATCAAAGCGTGATGGTGGTTTTCGGTATTAAAAAAATCAATCGGCTTTGTGAAATCCAGCAAAGGATTCTTCATATTTGATATAAATATTTTAAATTTCTTCTGAAAGTTCCGATATTGATCGCTAATATTGGAAGTCTGAGTGACAGACTGCGACTTTGGGACGAGATCGGCGTTGGGGATACCGGTCTTACGCTGCGGGGCTTGCGACAGTAGGTGCGGAGACGGAATTTGGGGAAGAAGAGGTTTTTGAACTTTCCTGTTTGTTTAGTTGAGCTGGATACGAAATGCAGTTTTGCGTCCGTAGTTGAAACAGGTGAACTAAGTTGTTCATGGAGCCATACGGATGGCTCCATTAAGTTCGGAATTTCGGAGCCCAGCCCAGGATCGGGTCATAAACCGAATCCAAAGGGGCCGACATGCAGTCACGCCATGCTGCTACACCGCAAACACCGATGTGGACGTCGCGCTGCTTCCACATCTCACCCAGAATCAGCGCCCAGCCAGACCCCCGATATACTGACCGTCCTGCGCCGGCAGCTCATGTCTGCTTCGCTCTCTCACCATCCATGCCCAGCGTTGTGCCATCTCGTCGTTCTCAGCCTTGAACCTGAGTACCAGCCTCTGTCGTGCTGTCCCGGGTTGCGGCCAGCTTTTGCCAAACGGGTAGAAATAGACCGACAGTTCGTGGCCAGTAACCTGACAGCCAATGCAGTCCACGAGCTGCATGACCTCCCGAGACTGATAGCCCGAGCGCTGGACGCTCATCTCACGGGCACTCAGGGTTACGACACACCGCCGGCCCGACCGCAGTGGGTCATCGAAGTCCCCGAGGACCGGCGTCCCAAATTCTCCGTCCGCCTGTTCCCCCATCCGCACTGAACTACTCGCTAACAAGGCACTTGACCGGGCGAGTCACCCGCTTCGCTTCGCTCCGCCCCGTCACATCCCATCTCGTCTACACAGCACAGACAAGCAGTCAGGCAGCTGCGATCTCATTCATATAGCGCCATTAACATAAACGAGAAGCACCAACTGAAAACGCTGAAGTCTCTGAGGTTTCGCAAGCTTTAATTGCCTCAAGTGTGACGGCGGGCTGCGCACGTGGCAATGACTCAAATCCCGAGGGTCTAAGGCGCACGTTTGGGATGAGCTAAGAGTCTGGAGCCGCCGTCCTGGGACTGAAGTTTAATGTCCCAAATATGCAGTCTGGGCCCCCCGTGAAGGCGTGGGCCTCCTGTTAACAGTTCAGGCTCCGTGCTACATGAGATCATGGACCGTGCCGCATCTGTTCGGAATGAATGAAATGCAAGCCTTTACTGCAAGTCACTAAGTCTTCTCCGGACTCCTGTAGTAAAGCAGGGGGCAAAGGCATCACCCAAAAATACATACATTTTAAGTCCTGTTGCTCCAAATGAGGGTGGCAGTGGTGGCTGGACAGGGCACCAGTTCATCGCACACACCCACACCTGCAATGGGGCCAATTTGGAAACCTCCCAGTTAATCCCAATTACCCAGCTGAAGGTTCAAAGAGATAAGGGGTGAACATGCAAGCTCCACATGGACAACATGATGCTATATTTCAACCCAGGATGCTTCATGGTGCTTACGAATACACTGATCAGCCATAACATTAAAACTGCCTGTCTAAAATTGTGAAGGCCCCCTTGTGCCACCAAAACAACTCTGGATTAAAGGCATGGATGTCACAAAATCCATGAAAGTGTTGCGTTGCATCTGATGCTGAGACGTTAGCAGTAGATCTTTAAAGTCTTTTAAACCGTAAGGTGGAGTCTCCATGGATCAGACTTGTTTTTCCAGCACATCCCACAGATGCTCAATCCGATTGTGGTCTGGGGAATTTGGAAGGCCAAGTCAACACCTTGAACTCTTTGTCATGTTCTTCAAACTATTTGCGCTATCCTGCTGAAAGAGACCATCAGGAAATGCCAGTACCATGAAAGAGTGGATGTGGTCTGCAGTAATCTTTAGGTAGGTGGTATGTGTTCAAAGTAACATCCACACGAATACTAGGAACCAAGATCATCACACTGCCTCTCATTTGCTTGCCTTCTTCACATAGTGCATCCTGGTGCCATTTGTTCTTCAGTTAAATCAAGCACCCAAACCTGGCCATCCACATGATCTAAAAGAAAATGTGATCCATCAGACCAGGCCACCTTCTTCCAGTTCTGATGCTAACATGCCCATTCTTGGCACTTTCAGTATTGGGCAGGAGTCAACATGGATGCACTGTGTCTTCTTACACCTTTCTCTCAAGGCCAGCATTACGGTTTTCAGCAAATTGTGTTACAGTAGCTCTTCTATGGGATCTGCCCAGACAGGCAAGCCTTCACTCCCTACATGCATCAATGAGCCTTGGGTGTCCATGACACTGTTGCTGGTTCACCAGTTGTCCTTCTTTGGACCACTTTAGGTAGGGAATAACTGGGAACACCCCACAAGACCTGCCATTGTGGAGAGCCTCTGACCAGAGTCGTCTAGCCATCAGAGTTTGGCACTTGTCAAAGTTGCAGAGATCCTTACACATATCCCACCCCATTGCCAGGGGCCATTGTAATGAGATAACCAAAGTTATTCACTTCACCTGTCAGTGCTTTTAATGTTGGGGCTGATCGGTGTTTCCGCTATATAATAAAAAGCCACTATGTGTGTGTGTGTGTGTGTGTGTGTGTCTAGTCCCTTTGAGCAATCTGATTGGTCAGTTTGGCTCTGGTGGCTGAATGGTGGGGATGTGTTATGCTAGAATTGTGACAATTCTAACTGGGGGGTATTCAAGTGACAACAAAGTAAGTAACTTGCCGAGCAATACTAACGAGGCACACAACAAGTCGCCATTAAAAGATGGGAAGTATCTACAAGAATATAAGCGGGGTTTTCACAGCAGGTAATGGGGTCCTGTCTACCATTAATGGCAGTCAATTTGTGGACAGGAGGCAATCAAGGCACTTCAAAATGATGGAGTCGGAAAGGCAAACGTTATGAGTTACGTGACTGAGAGGGGAAGCACCGGGTAAGAGAGGTTGAGACCCACAAGGATAACAGAGGAAAGGTGTACAAAGACCACTGAAGGGACAGGTAGGGCAAGATATATCAAGTATTTGTAAGTTTATTCTATTTCCTGTCTTAGACGAGTAAGCGTATAGTGCAATAATAAAACACGTAAGCACTTTCTTTGGTCTAAGGTGAATCTTTGGCTAATTATCTCCTTGTGCAGCCATTGCCCTTAGGCCAGATAAAGTTCTCTCTCAGCTCTGTCCCTGGATTACTAAACTGAACAACTTTATCACCTGAAATAGTTCAGGCTCAGATCAGCACACCTTCACTTGAGGTACAAATCCTGGGCATTTCACAGGTTAAGTTACAGGTTAGAACATCCATCCTACTCACTCACATCGGGGGTCCTCAATCACGGTCCTGGAGGGCCGCAGTAGCTGCAGGTTTTCCTTCCATTAATTGGGAAACTAGCTGGAATGAAAACCTGTGGCCACTGCGGTCCTTCACGACCATGATTGAGGACGCCTGACTTAGATTGTCCAAAATAACACAAAGTCAAGATCTTGCACTTTAGAAGAGGTCATCCAACTGAAGCAAAGCTTGTTTTAGTGTGGCCAGTACGTGGATGGAAGAACATCTAGGAAAGGCTTGGGCTTCTGCTGGAAGAGGTGTTGGTGAGGCTACGGGGCACTCAGTCCGTGTCTATATGTGGATCCCAATGGCTTCATGTAATGACAGGGACAACTGTGTTGTAAAAACTGGCTCATGGAACATAAACCTGAGCTCCTGACTCTCTATGGTCATAAAAGATCCTTGGGAATATTTCGAAAAGACTATAGTGTGTTTCCCGATGTCCTGGTTAAATTGTTTACCATGGCTAAACAATTCTGCCCCCCCTAATCGTCCCCTGTCTCTAATTGGCTAACTATTAGAACATTAGAACACTTGAGACGAGAACAGGCCATTCAGCCCAACAAAGCTTGCCAGTCCTATCCACTTGTTTCCTCCAAGAAAACATCAAGTCGAGTTTTGAAAGTCCCTAACGTCTTACTGTCTACCACACTACTTGGTCGCTTATTCCAAGTGTCTATCGTTCTTTGTGTAAAGAAAAACTTCCTAATGTTTGTGCGAAATTTACCCTTAACAAGTTTCCAACTGTGTCCCTGTGTTCTTGATGAGCTCATTTTAAAATACAAGTCTCAATCCACTGTACTAATTCCCTTCATAATTTTAAACACTTCAATCATGTCACCTCTTAATCTTCTTTTGCTTAAACTGTAAAGGCTCAGCTCTTTTAATCTTTCCTCATAATTCAACCCCTGTAGACCTAGTCGCTCTTCTCTGGACCTTTTCTAGTGCTGCTATGTCCTTTTTGTAGCCTGGAGACCAAAACTGCACACAGTACTCAAGATGAGGCCTCACCAGTGCATTATAAAGGTTGAGCATAACCTCCTTGGACTTGTACTCCACAGATCGTGCTATATAACCTAACATTCTGTTAGCCTTCTTAATGGCTTCTGAACACTGTTGGGAAGTTGATAGCTTGGAGTCCACTATGACTCCTAAATCCTTCTCATAAGATGTACTCTCGATTTTCTGACCGCCCATTGTGTATTCAAACCTAATATTTATATCTGTCACTCTGTAGCGGTGTTACATGAAAGAGGAAGTCTCGATGTGTTTTGTGCCGAGTCGCCTCTTTTATAGCGTTGTCCTGTATATACCGTCTATTGTGTATGCGTTTTAAATGTTTTCCCCTGTAAACAAAGGGGGAAATAAACGTTGTAGAGCCGTGACCCCTCGAGGTAATCGGTCCCTGTCAATCGCATCAACTCCATCCAGACCATTGCTAAATAAATAAGAGAACGAAAAGAAATCGAGGATCAGTTACAACCCGGACACTTCAGTGGAGACCAAAGAAAGACGCCGATACGGATACGTTACACTTGCTGCTTTCGATGCCGAACATTGAACTGCTTCACCATCCCTACGCAAACTCAGGGGTTCAGGATCAGACCGACACGCCGAGGAGAGCCCGGTGAGACTGTTTTGTCGTTTGGGGAAGGAGCGAAGAACCATTCTGTCTGTGTGATATTTACCGTAGCGGACAAGGTATTTGGTCTTTCATATGTCGTATCTGTTTCGGGTTTAATGAAGGGACAATAGAGAGTTTGTATTGTATATTTATTGCTGCACCTTTTTATTATAACATTTTCACTTTTAGGGATATGTGTGTTGTTGGGGCGGGTTGGGTAGTATATATATATATATATATATTATATATAGATACTGTATATACATATACTGTATATATATATATATATATATATATATATATATATATATATACATACATATATACATACTAATAAAAGGCAAAGCCCTCACTGACTGACTCATCACTAATTCTCCAAGTTCCCGTGTAGGTAGAAGGCTGAAATTTGGCAGGTTTATTCCTTACAGCTTACTTACAAAAGTTAAGCAGGTTTCATTTCGAAATTCTACACGTACGGTCATAACGGTCGACAACGTCCGCCATGTTGAACTTTCTTATTTACGGCCCCATCTTCACGAAATTTGGTAGGCGGCTTCCGCGCTAACCAAAACCGATGTACGATACTTATTTCGTGGTATGACGCCATTGTCGGCCGCCATATTGAATTTTCCACACGTCACTAATTCTCCAACTTCCCGTGTAGGTAGAAGGCTGAAATTTGGCAGGCCCATTCCTTACAGCTTACTTACAAAAGTTAAGCAGGTTTAAATACAAAATTCTATACGTAACGGTCATAACGGTCAACAACGTCCGCCATGTTGAACTTTCTTATTTATGGCCCCATCTTCTCGAAATTTGGTAGGCGGCTTCCCTCCACTAACTGAAACCAATGTACGTACTTATTTCGGTAGTATGATGCCACTGTCGGCAGCCATACTGAAGTTTTCAACAGTCTTTGTTACTTATGGGCCCATCTTCAAGAAATTCTATCGATCAAAGAACTATCATTTACCGAGTGGTTTCCATGCCCGGAGATGGCACCTGCCTTTTCCATTCTCTTTGTTACATATTGCACGGCCATATCAGGCTCACTCTTGATATCCGGAGGAACATTGTGTCTTATGTATTAAATGACAGGTTCAAGGTGTGGACTGATGGCGGTACAGGAGATAATTATACTACACAGGAGCATTATAACAGTGAAATGCTAAAGCCCTTCACCTATGGATCTACATGTGAGTTGATGGCTGCCGCTGAATTGTTCAGTTGTCACTTTCAAGTGTACCGAAATACACCTTTTGACAACCGCCAATGTCTCTTAAACATCTTAGATTCACAGGCGACGATTTCAGTAGTGGACACTTTGACGTTTATGAATGTTTAAACTCTCAAAAGCTGGATGTGATTTTATCTATGAAACCGGTTGTATACTTACAACGCTTGACAGATGCCGAATGTCTCTTCAACACAAGTCCTACAAATACTGTCGTAATTGAAACAAACCATGAAACTCAAACCGATTGTGACAGCAGCAATCCAAGCTGTGAGATTTGAGACAAGATTACTGTTCACATGGCCAACTGTAAGTTACATGCTCAAGAGTAAGCTCAGCGCACAGCTTGGTCATATTACAACCGGAGGGCCGAACTAACAATGTGGTATACAAAGAGATCCTTAACAAATAATTATTGGCATATTGTCCCACAGTTTAAAAAGGTTTAATTTTCTTTTTAATAAAAATTTGAATGCAGTACTTCACCGCTGTGAAGCGCGGGTATTTTGCTAGTATACATATATAAAATACAGAGAGAGAGAGAGATAGTATGGAGTTTGTTTCACTTATTTTCATTAATATACAGGTATATTCACTTTATTAATTTACACACCGTTTGCCTTTTTGCTTATTTTGATTGTCGATTGGGGAAGTGATTTGGAAGAAGTCCGGCTTGTCTAGCCTTGTCTTCCGTTCCGTCAGGTTGCCAGGCCATGGGTCTTGGCGGTGTAGTTGCCGGTCCGGCCATTACAACCCCTTCACCGCCTAGTAGTGAATGTACGGCGCGCACACACTGTCGCAAACACGGCTGCTGACTGTCGCGTCATTCAGGTGGATGCTACACATTGGTGGTCTATGACGCTGTTCCCCACTGTGTTTGTAAAGCGCTTTGAACAGTGAGAAAAGCACTATATACATTTTGAACGAATTACTTACTCTCTACCACACTAATTGGTCATTTATTTCACGGGGCTAAGGTTCAATGCGCAAAGAAAACTTTTTTTTTTTTAGCATTTCAGAAAAAAAGTTTCCTGCAGTGTCCACGTGTTCTTGTAGGATTTACAGTATCTCACAAAAATGAGTACACCCCTCACATTTTTGTAAATATTTTAATATATCTTTTCATGGGACAACACTGAAGATATGACACTTTGATCCAATGTAAAGTAGTCAGTGTAAACTTGCGGTCCCCTCAAAATAACTCAACACACAGCCAGGGTCATCTCCAGGCAGTGGAGCAGCTTCAGTGACAGACTGAGGAGACCCCACACTATGCGACTCTTCAATTCCAGCCCCTGGGGTTTGGGGGTAAACGTTAACATTATACCAAGTTATTGTCTGTTTTACCTGCATTGTTTTTTTATCAGTATGCTGCTGCTGGAGTATGTGAATTTCCCCTTGGGATTAATAAAGTATCTATCTATCATCTAATGTATAAACTGCTGGCAACAAAAGTGAGCACACAACACAAGGTCTCTAACATCCACCAGCTCTGTGATGTCCTCATGGAGGAGTGGAAGAGGATTCCAGTGACAGCCTGTGAAGTTCTAGTGAACTCCATGCCCAAGAGAGTTAAGATAGATAGAATGATACTTTATTAATCCCAAGGGGAAATTCACATAATCCAGCAGCAGAATACTGATACAAACAAACAATATTAAATTAAATAGTAATAAAAATGAAAAGAATTAAAATAAAATTAATGTTTGCATTTACTCCCCCGGCTGGAATTGAAGAGTCGTATAGTGTGGGGGAGGAACGATCTCCTCAGTCTGTCAGTGGAGCAGGACGGTGACAAAAGTCTGTCACTGAAGCTGCTCGTCTGTCTGGAGATGACACTGTTCAGTGGATTCTTCATGATTGACAGGAGTTTACTTACTTAAGGCAGTGCTGGAAAATAATGGCGGCCACACAAAACATTGACACTTCAGGCACAATTTGGACATTTTTCACTTAGGGGTGCACTCACTTTTGTTGCCAGCGGTGTAGACATTAATGGCTGTGTGTTGAGTTATTTTGAGGGGACCGCAAGTTTACACTGTTATACAAGGTGTACACTGACTACTTTACATTGGATCAAAGTGTCTTATCTTCAGTGTTGTTCCATGAAAAGATATATTAAAATATTTACAAAAATGTGAGGGGTGTACTCCCTTTTGTGAGATACTCTATTTGAAAGTAACAATTGGGATCCACATGACTAAGTCCTTTCATAATTTTAAATACTTTAGTCATGCCATCATATATTAAACTCCTTCAGCCTCCCCTCATAGCACACACACCGTGCACTTCACTTGACTTTCTTTAGCAGCTGGCGTTTGTCTTTTTCTTGTAAGATGGAGGCCAAAACATTACACGGTACTTACTCCAGGTGAGGTCTCACTTGTCCAGCATAACCTGCCTTGACTTTTACGCCCCACTCCGTTATCATAATGTATAACCTAACACCTCGTTGGCGTCCTTGATCTTTTCTTTACGCCGTTTGGATGTTGAGAGCGACGAGTCCATTATGACTCCTTGTGTCTTTTCATAAGGGGTACTTTCAAGCCCTAGAACCCCCATTGTGTATTCAAATCTAACATTTTGACATCCTCCTTGTTAAACTTGTAAACTTTACATTTTAGTCTAGTAAACGTCTTCTGTAACACTTTTTAGCTGATTTCTGTGTGATCCAGACCTATCCAGCTTATTGATTGATATTCCTGTCAAGACGGTTTATGTATATTAAGAAGAGCAGCAGCCCCAGCACGGACCACTGAAGGAGCCCACTTTTTAACATGACCTAATTCTGAGAAGGTTCCCATCACCTTAACCCATTGCTTTCTGTGATTGAGCCAATTTTGCACCCACCTCCAGACTGTACCCCTAGTTCAGTGTGGTGCCAAGCTAAGTTGTTTCATACGCACCTCTCGTATCTCGTTTGTTGTGTAAATCACAACGTCCCTCATCTGAACCCATGCTGCCTCTTCACTAAAACTCCAACTCTTGCTATGTGACTCTCAGTCTTCTCAGTAATTCTATCCATCCATTTTCCAACCCGCTGAATCCGAACACTGTGTCGCGGGGGTCTGCTGGAGCCAATCCCAGCCAACACAGGGCACAAGGCAGGAACCAATCCCGGACAGGGTGCCAACCCACCGCAGGACACACACAGACACACCAAGCACACACCAGGGCCAATTTAGAATCGTCAATCCACCTAACCTGCATGTCTTTGGACTGTGGGAGGAAACCCACGCAGACACGGGGAGAACATGCAAACTCCACGCAGCGTAACCGGGTCTCCTAACTGTGAGGCAGCAGCGCTACCACTGCGCCACCGTGCCGCCCTCTCAGTAATTCCTTCCGTTAATTTCCCATGATGCTTGTTAAGCTTACTGGCCTAGACTTGCAATGCAGCCCAATCACTTTTTTTTTTTTTTTTATACAACAGGATAATATCTGCTGGCTTCCAGCTACCTGCCTATGATCTGCCTGAGACTTAATCAGCATTTAAGAAGTTTTGCTATGAGGAAGTAAATGTCATATTACCCGTTTTATACAACCCCAATTCCAATGAAGTTGGGACATTGTGTAAAACGTAAATAAAAACAGAAGACAATGATTTGCAAATCCTTTTCAACCTATATTCAATTGAATACACTACAAAGACAAGATATCAAATGTTCAAACTGATAAACTTTATTGTCGTTTTGCAAATCTTCACTCATTTTGAATTTGATGCCTGCAACACGTTCCAAAAAGCTGGGACAGGGGCAGCAAAAGACTGGGAAAGTTGAGGAATGTTCAAAAAACACCTGTTTTGAACATTCCACAGGTGAACACGTTAATTGGAAACTGGTGTTTGTCATGATTGGGTATAAAAAGAGCATCTCCAAAAGGCTCAGTCGTTCACAAGCAAGGATGGGGCGAGGTTCACCACTTTGTGAACAACTGTGTGGGCAAATAGTCCAGCAGTTTAAGAACAACGTTTCTCAACGTACAATTGTAAGGAATCTAGGGATTTCATCATCTACTGTCCATAATATCATCAAAAGATTCAGAGAATCTGGAAAAATCTCTGCACTTAAGCGGCAAGGCCGAATATCAACACTGGATGCCCGTGACCTTCGATCCCTCAGGCGGCACTGCATTAAAAACCAACATCATTCTGTGAAGGATATTACCACGTGGGCTCAGGAATACTTCAGAAAACCATTGTCAGTTAACACAGTTTGTCGCTACATCTACAAGTGCAAGTTAAAACTCTACCATGCAAAGCGAAAGCCATATATCAACAACACCCAGAAATGCCGCTGGCTTCTCTGGGCCTGAGCTCATCTAAGATGGACTGACGCAAAGTGGAAAAGTGTGCTGTGCTCTGACGAGTCCACATTTCAAATTGTTTTTGGAAATCATGGATGTCGTGTCCTCGGGCAAAGAGGAAAAGGACCATCTGGATTGTTATCAGGGCAAAGTTCACAAGCCAGCATCTGTGATGGTATGGGGGTTTGTTAGTGCCCATGGCTTGGGTAACTTGCACATCTATGAAGGCACCATTAATGCTGAAGGGTACATACAGGTTTTGGAGCAACATATGCTGCCATCCAAGCAACGTCTTTTTCAGGGATGTCCCTGCTTATTTCAGCAGGACAATGTGAAGCCACATTCTGCATGTGTTACAACAGCGTGGCTTCGTAGTAAACGAGTGCGGGTACTAAACTGGCCTGCCTGTAGTCCAGACCTGTATCCCATTGAAAATGTGTGGCGCATTATGAAGTGCAAAATATGACAGCGGAGACCCCGGACTGTTGAGCAACTGAAGCTGTACATCAAGCAAGAATGGGAAAGAATTCCACCTACACAGCTTCAACAATTAGTGTCCTCAGTTCCCAAACGCTTATTGAGTGTTGTTAAAAGGAAAGGTGAGAACACCGTGGTAAACATGCCCCTGTCCCAGCTTTTTTGGAACGTGTTGCAGGCATGAAATTCAAACTGAGTGAAGATTTGCAAAACAACAATAAAGTGTATCAGTTTGAACATTCGATATCTTGTCTTTGTAGTGTATCCAATTGAATATAAGTTGAAAAGGATTTGTAAATCATTGTATTCTGTTTTTATGTTTTACACAACGTCCCAACTTCATTGGAATTGGGGTTGTAAGTCGCTTTGGATAAAAGGGTCTGCTATACAAATGTAAATGTTACTAACACATTAAAATAATACAAAACTTTATTCAGTAAATACAAATAATGAAAGCCATCTTGCCACAATATTAGAGTCATGTAGTTTGTGAAAGGGATCTATAAGAATTTCGCTTCAGAGTTTCCAGGAAAAGCTGTTCCTCCTCTAGAAATTCCCGGTCCTAAGAGAAAAGAAAAAGGAAAAAAAAAAAAAAACAAAAGATTGGCTCTACCTGTGGTTTAAAACCAAGACCCAGACCCCCCAATGGAAGGTGCCTATGACGAGGGGGGCACCTCAGTGTTAACACACCTTGGCTGCCATGTGACTGAGGAGCAGCAGTTGGGCTTGCAACTCGGGTGCAGAAGTCTCAAGTGCTGGCGGTGGTTGCAAGAGAGGAGTGCTGGTTAGCTGGGATGAGAGGCCTACAAATGTAGGAAAATAAACTGCAATTAGCACAAGATGCTCAAATTCAGCGTGTTCATAAAAAGTTACTTCATGAAGCAGAAGTGCATAATAAACAAGAGCTATAGCTTAAAGTCAAGATATTCTCAGTTTCGGTTCATGTGGTAAACACAACTTTAACTCCTGATCGCTTTTGCTGAAGACCTTAATTGGTTTACTCTTTATCATAAGGGTGTCATTTTCTGCACAAAGTATGGCCTATAAATGAGAATATATTGGGTGTCTACAGGGCCAAAAATAAGGCCGAACCCCAAAAAGTCTGATGTCCATAACTAAGCACCTAGATGGTGTATCATATGTGGGGGTTTCTCATACTGGCAAGTCAGGAGGTGCCAGACCCCAAAAAACGGAAGTGATTTTTAAAATGTTAAGCAATTCTTATAAACACACAGAACCTGTGCGGTGGCTGCTTATTTCATTGCTTACTGGTGAAAGCTGGAGGATTTAATGCTGCAGGTGTGGAGACTGGGATTTCCTTTCTCAGCCACTGTGCCTCCCTGCGCTGCTCTGCAATTTTTAAGCGCTCCTGTAGAGAAAAACGGAGCACGACATCAATGGAAGAAACAACAGTCTGGATAGGTAATGGCTCTCTATCACCATGCGATGCAGCATTCAGTTATAAACCAGTACTATACCTGGTGCAAGTGCTGCTCCTGCTGGCGCAGACGTTCCATTTGGTGGTGGATACGTGCGAGGCGCGCCTGGTGCTCGGAGGCCACCCTCCTGGCTTCATGCAGTGCGTGCTCCCCCTCCGCATATTTCTCTGAGGCCAGCTGGAAAGCAAAAGAAATGGCAGAGTAGTACAACGGTCTGCCACTTGGAGAAGAAAGGGGGACTGGGACTGAAGGAAACGTCATTGGGCAGAGATAAAACTAGAGTAGGTGTGAACACCCAGATCAGAAGCCCACGGATGCTTTGAAACATAGAAAACGTTCTTCCTCGTTCACTGACCTTGCTGAAAGACTCAATTTCCTCCGCCCTCTGCCGCACCTGCAGTGCTCCTCCATTCACCCTTTCCTTCTCACGCTGGAGCTCCTGCTTCTCTTTTTCAAGCGCTTCTCGTTCACGATGCAGGGTCTCCTCACGGACTTTCAGCTCACCGGCCTTTACCTTCAGCTCCGCTTGTTCCTGTACACAAAATGGACACATACAGTAGCCATACCTAGAAATTAGTATATATATACACACACACACACACACACACACACACAGTACATCTGGAAAGTATTCACAGCGCATCACTTTTTCAACATTTTGTTATGTTACAGCCTTATTCCAAAATGGATTAAATTCATTTTTTTCCTCAGAATTCTACACACAACACCCCATAATGACAACATGAAAAAAAGTTTACTTGAGGTTTTTGCAAATTTATTGAAAATAAAAAAACCTGAGAAATCACATGTACATAAGTATTCACAGCCTTTGCTCAGTACTTTGTCGATGCACCTTTGGCAGCAATTACAGCCTCAAGTCTTTTTGAATATGATGCCACAAGCTTGGCACACCTATCCTTGGCCAGTTTCGCCCATTCCTCTTTGCAGCACCTCTCAAGCTCCATCAGGTTGGATGGGAAGCGTCGGTGCACAGCCATTTTAAGATCTCCAGAGATGTTCAATCAGATTCAAGTCTGGGCTCTGGCTGGGCCACTCAAGGACATTCACAGAGTTGTCCTGAAGCCACTCTTTTGATATCTTGGCTGTGTGCTTAGGGTTCGTTGTCCTGCTGAAAGATGAACCGTCGCCCCAGTCTGAGGTCAAGAGTGCTCTGGAGCAGGTTTTCATCCAGGATGTCTCTGTACATTGCTGCAGTCATCTTTCCCTTTATCCTGACTAGTCTCCCAGTTCCTGCCGCTGAAAAACATCCCCACAGCATGATGCTGGCACCACCATGCTTCACAGTAGGGATGGTACTACCCTGGTGATGAGCGGTGCCTGGTTTCCTCCAAACGTGACGCCTGGCATTCACACCAAAGAGTTCAATCTTTGTCTCATCAGATCAGAGAATTTTGTTACTCATGGTCCGAGAGTCCTTCAGGTGCCTTTTGGCAAACTCCAGGCAGGCTGCCATGTGCCTTTTACTAAGGAGTGGCTTCTGTCTGACCACTCTACCATACAAGCTTGATTGGTGGATTGCTGCAGAGATGGTTGTCCTTCTGGAAGGTTCTCCTCTCTCCACAGAGGACCTCTGGAGCTCTGACAGAGTAACCATCGGGTTCTTGGTCACCTCCCTGACTAAGGCCCTTCTCCCCCGATCGCTCAGTTTAGACGGCCGGCCAGCTCTAGGAAGAGTCCTGGTGGTTTTGAACTTCTTCCACTTATGGATGATGGAGGCCACTGTGCTCATTGGGACCTTCAAAGCAGCAGAAATTTTTCTGTAACCTTCCCCAGACTTGTGCCTCGAGACAATCCTGTCTCAGAGGTCTACAGACAATTCCTTTGACTTCATGCTTGGTTTGTGCTCTGACATGAACTGTCAACTGTGGGACCTTATATAGACAGGTGTGTGCCTTTCCAAATCATGTCCAATCAACTGAATTTACCACAGGTGGACTCCAATTAAGCTGCAGAAACATCTCAAGGATGATCAGGGGAAACAGGATGCACCTGAGCTCAATTTTGAGTTTCATGGCAAAGGCTGTGAATACTTATGTACATGTGCTTTCTCATTTTTTTTATTTTTAATAAATTTGCAAAAACCTCAAGTAAACTTTTTTCATGTGGTCATTATGGGGTGTTGTGTGTAGAATTCTGAGGAAAAAAAATGAATTTAATCCATTTTGGAATAAGGCTGTAAACATAACAAAATGTGGAAAAAGTGATGCGCTGTGAATACTTTCCGGACGCACTGTATACACACACATACATTACAGACATATGAAAAAGTTTGGAAACCCCTCTCAGCCTGCATTATAATTTACTCTCCTTTCAACAAAAAGATAACATTGGTACGTCTTTCATTTCCTAGGAACATCTGAGCACTGAGGTGTTTTCTGAAGTAAGATTTTTAGTGAAGCAGTATTTAGTTGTATGAAATTAAATTGAATGTGAAAAAATGGCTGTGCACAAATGTGGGTCCCCTTGTAATTTTGCCGATTCGAATGCATCTCACTGCTCAATGCTGATTACTTGCAACACCAAATTGGTTGGATTAGCTCGTTAAGCTTTGAACTTCATAGACAGGAGTGTCCAATCACGAGAAAAGGTATTTAAGGTGGTCAGTTGCAAGTTGTGCTTCCTTCCCTTTGACTCTCCTCTGAAGAGTCACAGACAGCATGGGATCCTTAAAGCAAGTCTCCAAAGATCTGAAATCAAAGAATGTTCAGTCTCATGGTTTAGGGGAAGACTACAAAAAGCTACCTCATAGGTTTAAACTGTCAGTTTCAACTGTAAGGAATGGAATCAGGAAATGGAAGGCCACAGGCACAGTTGCTGTTAAACCCAGCAGGTCTGGCAGGCTAAGAAAAATACAGGAACGGCTTATGCGCAGGATTGTGAGAATAGTTACAGACAACCCACAGATCACCTCCAAAGACCTGCAAGAACATCTTGCTGCAGATGGTGTATCTGTACATCGGTGGACAATTCAGTGCAATTTGCACAAAGAACATCTGTATGGCAGGGTGATGAGAAAGAATCCCTTTCTGCACTCACGTCACAAACAGAGTCGCTTGTTGTATGCAAATGCACTTTTAGACAAGCCAGATTCATTTTGGAACAAAGTGCTTTGGACTGATGAGACCAAAATTGAGTTACTTGGTCATAACAAAAAAAGTGCTTTGCATAGCGGAAGAAGAACATCGCATTCCAAGAAAAACACCTGCTACCTACTGTCAAATTTGGTGGAGGTTCCATCATGCTGTGTGACTGGGGCCCTTGTTAAAGTCGAGGGTTAAATGAATTCAACCCAATATCAACAAATTATTCAGGATAATGTTCAAGCATCAGTCACAAAGTTGAAGTTATGCAGGCATGCATTTCACTCTTGTTCTTACATTCTGTAGCCTGGATTTTGTCTTGTATGTCTTTGAGCCTTCATGTCGGCCTGCTACTCAATTGCTCCATCTTAGGCACCTTCTGTGATGTGCTTGACAATCAGCAGATGTTGCCAGTCTTCTGTTTCCTCCATGTTTGATGATCGATAAACATAATACTTACACTATATTATGAACTCTGAATACGTAGGTGCAGTGTCCTGAGGGGATTATGAATAGATGGGCTTGCAGGAATTGTGTTTTTGTTACAATAAACTTTTCTAACTACCATTGATGTGGCCAAAAGGTTGCCACACCCTAGAAATTTTTTTCAATTTCCCAGAACATGTCAGGCTTTATTCAAGATTACTTTTTACATGTCTGTGTTTGTGTCTCTGCATCTTGTCTGCTTATTCTTTTTCAGTCACTTAATTGCCTTTTATGATGCATTTGACACTCGGCAGGTGTTTCTTCCTACCATTTTCTCAATCACTTTGCCCTAAGAAACGTATCACTGTTCATTTTGCGGAGGTTGCCACTGCCTCAATTTTTTGCAGTTCCAGAAAGTGTAAGGTCGTAAGCTTTCGATTAGAACCAAGATCAATGTTCTAGCCCCAGTAGTTCACAAATGACTGTGTAACAGATGGGCAGACCTTAGCATCTTATTTATATATTTTTTATACACACACACACACACTACTCTGCTAATTGCTTGCAGAGATTCATCCATGTACTGTTCTCCATCCCTTTGGTGTGAAACCTGTCTCCTGTTAGAGCCACAAATTTAACTTTGATCAGTGCAGAGAACCTGCTGACATTTTTCTGCACCCCAGTGTTTTCATGTGTAGGCAACTCTTTCTTTTTGTTCCCCACCTTGGAGGAATGGCTTTTTGGTCTTAAATTTTCCATGAAGACCACTTCTGATAAGACTTCTCTAGACTGCAAAAGAGTGCAACAGAGCCCCAGTGGTTTCTGCTGGTTGTGAGCCAATATCAGTGCTGGGCATTTTCCAGTTTCTTAGGGAGGTAAAGCCTGTCATATTTCTTATTCGCTGCATTCAGTTTATGGCCCTCAACCTTACACATATGCTTGAGCTCCGCAGAAGAGGTGGGTGGAAAACACACCTTGAAGCGCATGTCTGCCTGGGAGAGACCTTGATGATGCACGATGACCACCCCGTGTCTTGCTGCTATGCTCACTTTTGTCATGATGGTAAAATGTGTTGGTTAAACCTTCACATCTACTACAACCTCACCTTTCTGCTCAGTTTTATCCCCTCCATACAGCTATTCCTGTTTCAGTTCATCACTTTGTGTTGTCCTTCATTTGGTGTTTTGGCTTCATTAATCATTAGCACCTTAAGATTTCAGATTTTTGAACCGAAAGGGCACTATGACTGTTAATTTCTGTCTTTAAGGACATTCAAATATCTTATTATAATTGCTTCACTTTTTGCAGCTCTCGAATTTTAAAAATACTTTTTCTATTAACACACTTATCCAAAAGACATAAAATAATTGTCCAAAGTAAATATTTTTGTTAAGCGTCTAAGGTAGTAAGATTTTTTGCAGAGCACTCTACATGCACATACTGTACACATAAGAGACTTGCCCACGACATCTTAAAGTTGCCTGAAAATTCCATTTACCTACGACGACTACTGTCTTCAAGTGCCAGGGATACTGTCAGTGATGGGCAAGCTAAGGCCATTATTTCTCAACATCTAATCAATCACATGTGAGCTGAAATGATGTGTGACACACTTTAGAGTCAGTAGCCCCCTGTATGTCAAAGCCCCTCTTACTGACCTTTGCCATGGCGATTACAGATTCTTCTCTATGTGCATCCCTCTCCTGTTCTTGGCTGACCTGCTGTGTTGCCCGCTCTTTTTGGATTCTGTCTCGTTTGTGGTACTCTGCCCACTCAGTTGCCAGCTGTCTGCGTTCTTCAGAGCAGCGCAGCAAAGCCACCTGTTGCTCTTCCAGAAAAGAGCTCTGCAAGAAGGAACATGCAGTTTGTTCATTGTGGGACATGACATCTACCCATTTGCAGTTCTTTAACCCACTCACCTTGGCCTTTTCCAGTTCCTCACGCTCCATTGCCAGCTGTTGAGTCAACAGCTTCCTCTCCTCCTGTATGGATGTCTGCAAAGACTCCACTTTGGCTTGCTCGCCTGCCAGTCGCCAACGCTCCTGAGGAAAACATATTTTTGCTTTTCTCATCCCTTTGCTTTCAGCCTGCTGTCTGGACCAAGTCTTGTGACCCCAACCCACCTTTTCTAGAAGACGCTGCTGTTCAGTCAGTCTGTTTTCCATCTTGCTGATGATAGCCTGCAAGCGGCTTCGCTCCTCTTCCATGTCACGCTGTTGTTGGCTCAGCTGTTCCTGCAGGACTACGCCAAGAAGATGATTGAGAAATTATGGCACTACAGCCCACCTAAGGGCAGGGACCACTTTGTAGCCTCACCTCTTAGTTGCTCCTCCCTGTGTCTGGCTCCCAACTCAAGTCCCTGTGCAGTCTGCTCATGGGTGCTCTCCACGCGTAGGGACAGATCCCCCAACTTCCGGGTGAAGGCCTCCATCTGTTCAATGACGCCTGCCAGAGATCTGCATCAGGTCACAAACAAGTTTCTCATTAGTTACTGGTCAGTGGTTGCAGATTTTTGGACCAAAATGACAGAAAGGAATCCATACCTTGTTTGAGAACTGGCACTGGTAACTGCATCAATCTCCTGCTCTTTAAGCCACTTAAGATGCTGCAGCTGATTCTCATAGTCAGCCTTCATCTCCAGCACAGACCTCCTGACGACAAGAGACATATTAGTTATAGAACACTAGCCATGTGCGCCCAACTACGTTGCAAGTGTTAAAATTGTCTGTGAAGGGCTCCCTGTTTAAACGCGGCTGCCAGTCATGAACCGGGCCCTTCATCACACAGCATTATGATTTTTTTTATAAGGGAAATAAAATTACAAAAGAAAACCCTTGGAAACTGATTCGATAGGAACGGCCTACTTGGAATCACTGTCCGAATAGTAATTATGTGGTGGTATAGTAGCATTTCTGTTTCTGTCCGTTCACAGTCCGTCTCGTTTTCACGACGCTATCGTTTCCTCTCATGATGTCTTCTCAACCTTTCTCCAATCTCGCAGGTTGCTTTGTGGCAAACCAAAGAGTAAGGCAATATACACGGAGCAATGGTTATAAAAGGGGGACACATAGGTATCCAGGCTCTTTAAAGCATAAATAGAGATCACTTCACTGACATGTGAGCATGTACAACTGTGAGACGCGCAGCACTCTCCGGCTACAACGTAATAATAATAATTTCCTGAAAGTGCTGTTACATTGTCATTCATTTTACCCACTGTCTTTCATTCATTTGTTACGTAGGCACGTACCTTTTACCTTCAGCAATCTCATTCTCTAACCAGGCCTCAGGAGCTAACCAGCGTAACACTGTCCACCACCCCTTTCGTTATTCCGGCACATTGTTGACATCCGTGAGTAACACCAACGTACTAAACTGGAAGGTGGTCTACGCGTGCGTGGAATTCAAGGACAAAGAAAGATCAAGATCTAAATGAAGATCTCTTTAGTTAATTTAAAGCACAACAATCTGTTTAGTTTGAATGTCTGTGTTTTGAGGTGTGACTGGAGTACTACAGTCTTCAGTAGTATAAGCCTGGAGGAGATTCTTAATGCAATGCCTATGTTTTAGCTGTCTCTCTACTGCCATCTAGTGCTGCTTCTTCTAATTCATTCACGGACAAACAAAGATCACGATCCAAATGAAGATTAAATATATAGATTACCGAGGCAGGACACATTTAATGACTTGCACTCCACAGGGACACGGTACCTCTGCAAGTCTCGCAGTCGTTCAACTTCTTTATCTCTCTCCTGCTGCACTTCGGCAATCCTTCTCTGGAACTGGGCTTGCAAGTCTGCTCTGTCCTGCTCCCTATTACGAGTAAGACTGCCAATACGGTCCAGGAGATCCTCATTTTCCTGACTCAGTCTTGCTTCCCGCTGTTGGAATGAATCCTCTAACATTTTAACACGGGTCCTGTGGACAGAACAAGCACATCAGCAAGGAGGCATATTTCAGGGCTGCGTTCCACACGAGTGAACCTTCCCTGTCTCTGGTCATCCTGTTCAAAATCATTCTCTCTTCCCCTGTACATAACAGTGCTAACCATCCAACTCCATAAATCATTCCTGGAATAGAAGGGGCCACAGTGGGATTCACAGTTTTAAACCAGGAAGTGAGTAGTTAAATGACCAACCAGAAACACCCCCCAAAAGGTATGTGCTTATACCACACATTAAAATAATCCCTCCCTGTTAAAATTGGGTGTATGTTGCAGGCAGTGATTTTTCAGGTGGACAACTTGTCAACTGGGATCCCGAGTCTCCTATCTGGTTTTTGATGTGCTTTAAAGGTGTAGCCATGATGTAGGGATGCTGTCAACATTTCAATCATGCTTGTCAATGGCTATGTTTGACTTGAGGCAACATTAGGTGCTGCTCGTTTGAAAACCAATCTTCATCCATGTAACTGATGGAGAATAATTTTAATGAGCTGTAAAATGTAACAGGATATTTGCATCTACTGCAGATTTTCTTTAATGTACATCTGTCTTGATATTGCTGTGATCAATTTGTGTTATAACATGAAACATTTCTAGCCCAAGTAAGCTACCAAGCTTTCATTTTGGCCAGCAATTTGAAATGCTAGGTTACCCTTATTTTAAAACAATGTCTTTAGAAAATTTCAGTTTCACTTTAATGTACATTGACATTTTGGATTGAGAAACAGACTGCACTGTGGCACTTGAAGCCACCCCTTTCTCGCTTTGCTCTTATATCGTGCTCACAGTGAAGTGTATTACATTTAAAATCACAATTAGCTCCTTGGTACCTGTGAGTGCCCTCAATCAGTTCCAAGTCCTGCTGCTGTCTTTGCTGCAGACTTTCTACAAGAGACTGAGCTTGGTTTCTTTCCAATTCCAGTTTGCGTACCTTTAGGAGAGAATATAGATGGCTGCTCAGGAAGGTTAGAGCACAAAGGTGGGGACTGATGGAAGTCCTTATCATTTCCCCCTCCTTACATAGTTGTAAGTATGTGTCACAATACACATTGCTTTCAGATAATTCTTTCTCAGGCCACTTACTACAAAATATGTTTCCTTATTTCCTGACCTAAGCTGAATGGCTCAATGAGTGAGACATATTGTTAAATCACTGCCTGAAAGTAAACCTGTCACAGTACCTGTCTATGTTCTGCTTCTATGGCAAAATTTTTGAATAAGTTTTAGCACATTATCAATAAAGAAGGTAGGGTTTAAAAAGCATTATCCACACATGTGCTTAGCTTGTCTGGTGCCAAAATGGCACAAAGTAAACCAATTAAAACCATACAGTAAACTAACTGACTTACTGATTTTCTTTACTACCTCTTGCTAGTAAGAACTGAAAGGTCTACCTGGCACTCCAGCTCTAGGATGCGTGTCTGGAAGGCTTGCTTTCCAGCAAGCAGCTCCATTTCTCTGTCTTCCAGCTGCTTCTCTAGTTCTCCCATCATTCGTCTACTGGGACCCTGAGAGAAACATTGTGGAGATTTGATTTACATGGGAAAAGATGGCTCTTTCTAAATCTCTAGGAAAATGTTGCAACTAAAAATGTCTATAGCAGTCATCCATGTTTTCAGCATCATTGTTCAGAAGTGAAATTGGACATTGTAGTAGGTCCTTTTTTCTTTGGGGAAAAATAGTAATTAATGCTTGGCAAACAGTTTTAGATAAAAATTTTAACTTGGTTGATATTTATTAATAAAATTCAACTGGGCAGCCATCCAGGCCGGCTGCTTCTCCACTTGTGAAGTGAGTTTACAGCATTCAGTAGTTCTGAGAGTATTAGGGGTCTGTCACATTCTTCTGCACTAAGAATACTGAGCTGTGGTATTTGCAGGATATCAAAAAACGTCTTCGACTGTATCTCCTCTTCTTTAAACTGGTTGAAATATAAGGACTTCTAGCACTTCTTACATGTATACGTTATTTGCTTGGTCTGCGATTTTACCTCCAGCTGCTTTATTAAATGTTTTTTATTGCAATGCAAACTTCCAGCTTGTGGCTTTGTTGAGCAAACGTCTTATTAGCCCTCTCTCCATGTTCATAATAATGTTGCAGTTACGGTTGAGTTTTTCGGTTTCTTTGGTTGGCAAGAGATTAAATTTTAAATGTTGAGCCTGTCTTTTCCGGGTGTATTCCAGGTCTGTTCTATAAATCTAATTCTGGTGCCCAATTTCTTTTTGAAAAAAGAGAGATATGAAATAATCTGTCCTCTTGAAAAACACCTTCAGAGTTTCTCAAAGTATTCCTGTGGAAACACTGGAAGATGCATTAGTCTCTAAAAATAATTGATTTGTTTGGAGATAAACTCTGTAAAGATCACATCATCTAATGACTGGGGATTAAGATGCCAATTATTGAGAGGAGTGCGAAGGGCATAATGATTCACGCTCCAAGATAAGAGGAATGTGATTAGAAGAGAACAAAAGCGTTGTACCTACAACATTTGATAGTAGACAATACATTATTATTGATGAAGAAATAATCAGTTATTCAGTAACAAGGAACATGCTCTTGAGTTTGAATTCAAGAATTTCAATGAGTCCAAAAAATTATGATCCATTACCAACTTTGTGATTGTCTGTGCAGAATTAGATGATGTCCTTACTGTAGCCGATGATCTATTCAGGTCTGGATTTAAAATAACTTTATAATAGGTGGAGATTTAATTGTATGAGTGCTCATATTGGGAATGGATGAAAATACGTTTAGGATAAAATCTCTGGCATCCACTTTAGATGCATAAATATTCATCAAAATTACTTTAGAATCACCATGACATAGTGTCACCCTTCTGGATCAGATACTACAAATGGGATTGCCTTATGTATTAGAATTCCAACACGTCTGGTTTTCTTTATATTGCTGGAATGAAAAATTTGGCCAGTCCAGGCTCTCAGCAGTCAAAACTGGTCCTTACTTATGAAGCGAGTCTCTGTTAAAAATGTTATCTTTGCATTTAGGTCTGTAAGGTGTGAGAATAAATTTTTCCCCTCTTTAAATCGTGATTAAGTACTTTTGACATTAATAATAAACGTTCAGTGTTTGGTCAGAGAAATTCTGCTTCTGAACATTTGGGAAAATTTTGTAATCTTAAGTAGAAGTAGTATGTTACTTCAGAATTTAGCTTTAACATTGATTTCACATTGTTATTCCAGGGTATTATGGATATGGAGCTTTTTGTTACGTTGGCACTTCCAACTGTGGAAATGAAAAGAATAGATAAATGGTAACTTCCTCTCTTTCCCTTCTCCCTTGTTAAGGTTGTAACCTCTTGGTCAAATGCAGTCCTGGTTTAATTGCCACTGGACATCAGTAGCTTTTCTGTATGGTCCTTTATAAAGATTCTTTTCTGGCCAAGAGGGAGGTATCTTACCTGTATGGGGGTAACACTCGCACGGCCATCTCCAGACTTTTGGGCAGACCCTACAATAGAAATAAATTACCATTGTCAATCTGATTATCAAGTCACTCCTCATCTCACCAGCTACTTGGATGTCAAAAGTGTTGACTTTTAAGGCCAAAGATTACTTGATTATCAAATATAAAAATGTACTCTGTTGAAACCTTCCCAGGTCCTGCTTACTATGGCGCCTGGACTCTTGTAAGAAAAGTTAGACAGGGTGTGTTAGAATGCAAATGGCCAATAAAATGTTGAGGGTAAAATCAACGTGTTTTCTAAATTCTTTTTGGATCCCTTTTTGCAATTTACTTAATGAGTGTAACAAAGTACTGCGGACTGGGAGGCAAGTAACATCAAAAAAAGAGCGGTACCTATAGAATTAATGGAAAACCAGGAATGAATGTCTTTCAACAACGATTCATTTGTAGATGCCTAGGCTTCTTCTGATTGTATTTAGTGTTGTGGCATTATGACAACAAGCATTATAATAACTTCCAAGAAGTTTACCAGTCTTATAGATGTCCACAGTACCAGCCCGAGACACAGCAGAGGATGTCACTTGGGGGGAAGACTCCTCTAGGCGAGCTGATGAACTAAATGGAATAATAATGACAGTATTGGGGCTTAATTGCATACACGGTTAATGATCCAGCAATACAATACTCAAGTGACTCTCTTTAACCCCAAACCAGCTTACCCAGTAGCATCCTTACTCTTGAAGGGCAGCTCCTCTGGGATCCGTTCTGTGTAAGGAGATCTTCGACGGCCTAAAGGAGGAGTGGCTGGTTTGCTGTAAATCAATACATTAATTAATTGACCTTTTGCCACAAATTGTTACCACCACAAAACCAAGACCACCTTTCTAAGGAGTCAGAGGGAAACCAAAACACCACAAACAAACCAAAGACTCACACAGTTTCCCAAGTTCCTACTTAATAATTCAATCTTTATGTATATATTATTAGTATCCAAGGCAAGATGGCTGCATAGTACCTCACAAATGTGTCCATAGGACCGTCGTGACTAGTTTCTTGACTATCTACTTCCAGACTCTTTTCCGAGATTTTTTCTGTCGATTGCTGCTTCTTTTCAGACAGGACTCTAGACAGCCAGTCCACTTCTTCCTCTTTGGTGGCTTCTGACTTAGGACGCAACTGTGGTGAACTTGGAGTGTTTGCTGATTTTGTTCCTGATGGTGGACGGCTGCCTGTTTGAGATGAGCTGGAGGGTACTGGTCGGGGGGCCACACTATCAACTTCTAAAAGTTCGTCCACAGGTTCCTCATCCTTTAGTCCCAACCAATCAGCTGCAGGCTTGTTGGAACGTGCAGAGGATGATGTCACAGATGGGGCAGACTTAGACTTCCTCTCTAGTGAGGATCCATTAAGGTCTTCCTCTGAAAACCTGTCAAGTTGGTAGATAAAAAACAATTAAAGGAAAATTCAACCCAAAAATATACTTTTTTTATTAACATCATTTACCCCATGAAGTTTGTAGTGGCAGCTAAGAATCTCGTATTTCCATGCATAATGAGAGTAAACACTAAGATATAATGGAACATGATGGTGACCTACTCTGTCCAATGGCAAACAATGTGAAAAATGTCCACGGGGGAAAAAAAGAAAAAAAAAATCCCAATTTACTTGTGTCTCATAATCCACATGTCACTAATCCAGCTGAATACTCTTAAATGTGCAACACACATGCATTTTTGCTGAAATATTATTAATGCTTACTTATAGAAAAATCAGCATAGAACATAATTTAAGTTTTTTTTTTTTTAAATTTAGAAAAAAAAGCATATGTTTTGAACATTCATGTAGGGAACGGATACGTGGACTATGAGACTTAAGTAACATTTTTTTATACTCTGCCGTTGCCATTATGTTCCATTATATCAAACTCTTTTTTTCTCGTTCTGCATGAAATTAAATATTCCTTAGTTATCACTACAAGCTACACGGGGTAAGAAAATATTTTTGGTTGGATTATTCCTTTAAGCGGAAATCATGTATAAGCTCTTATGAACTGAAGTTTGATTTTGCAAAGCTGTTAAAAATGTATTAGCCAGTAAAAATAAACCATAATCACTGTGACTTTTAGCTTAAAGTGACTATGCAAGCATGTTATTTTTGTTTAAATGCAAAGAAAGGTTTAGCGAACATTTACAAATGCATAATACCAAATGCCAAAAAAAAACACATTGTTTTGTACTTGAAAGAAGACTTTTCTGTAGGGGCTGAAATTAAATGAGATAACTTTAAGGAGCCAGATAAGAGACCTTTCAGGAGCATCCAAACAAAAAGAAACTGCAGGAAAACAAAGTTGAAGGTCAGGTTGTACATTCTTATATAGAAGTTTAGCAAGAATGTATCCATTAAGAGACAGTCTGAGAAATATGACAGTTAAAATATATTTAACTACAGTAGTACCTTGAGATACGAGTGCCCCAATGTACGAGTTTTTTGAGATACGAGCCGTCACTAAGTTGATTTTTTGCCTTGAGTTACGAGCCAAAATCCAAAATACGAGCCATCAAAGAGCTTGTCGCCGCATATTCAGAGGAACTGACGACAGAGGAGTTGACGGAACTACAGGCGCGGCAACATACACATGCAGGAGATCGGTATCGCGGAGAAGGCAGAGGCGGAGGAGGTTACCTCATAAAGTGAGATACAGGAAGTGTTTGCAATTTGGGAAAAGTTTCAAATTTTAAAGAAAAGAAACACCCTAAAAAAATACAACTGATCACGCAGCGGCTCTATTTAATGACACTTACCTAACGCTTGAGTTTATTTAAAAGGTAACCCTGAAAAAAATTGCAACAGATAGTGCAGCCGTGCTATTTAATGACACTTGCCTAACGCTTGACTTTATTGAAAAGAAATCCTGAAAAAGTTACAACTGATCGCAGCTGTATTTAATGACACTTGCCTAACGCATTTTAGAAACATTCTGAAAGAGAGGATGAAACAGACCTCAATGGACACGTTTTTATCGAAAACCCCTGCAGATGAAAGTGAGGAAGGTGGGCGAAAAGGGCAAAAATCTGTGAAATCTGTGAACAGCATTCAGTTCAGCCTTTCTCCACCACCTCCGTCAGCATCTTCAACTCGTCTGATCTCCAAGGTAAATGCTGTACATGATACTGTACTTAATAAAACCAGTTTATTGTAGTACATTCTATTGTATTGTGTTTTTATACATTATTCGTTATTTATAAGTACATTTTTCTTATTTAAAAACATGTAACAAAAAAATTGCAGTGTTTTTTGGGGGTCCAGAACAGATTAATGGCATTTCAATTGATTCAATGGGGAAAACTGATTTGAGATAAGAGCATTTTGACTTAAGAGCTCAGTCACGGAACAAATTAAACTCGTATCTCAAGGTATCACTGTACTCTGTTTATATTCAAATATTTTTTACAAAGAATAGCTCCAACACACTCCTGTATGTCATACTGGTTTTCATTATCAGCGTTCATAGCCAGTCTTGGGAGCTTTTCTTTTAAACCAAGAAATAGGGACAAAGATGCTATGGCAAGAAGTCGTCAATAAAAAAGAAACTGGGCCCACGTTCCTATTTTTACCGTAGCACCAGAGGTCCTTGTTCAGATGTGTTCCTTAGCCTTAGTTAGGTGTTTATTTTAAGAAGCTAAACCAGTGTTGAAAGTCGAGCAGAGACATGTTTGTTTTCACAATATTTTGAGTGTTTTTGTCTTACACTCAAGCGCACATTAGAATTACAGAAGGCCATTAAAAAGCTGGCGCAGAAGGCTACCTACTGGTTGAGACTGTGGAGGAGAATTTTTGGGGTTTAACCCCACAGTAGGGCCAGCTGTAGGGAGTGGTGGGGAGACATCACATTTGGCCACACCCCGCTCGCCAGGACATTTACTGGGTAGATAAATGTACTGAATGGTGGCACCAGCCGACGACCCTGCAGCTGACCAAATGGGCACTGGTGTAGGTGTGTTGAGCAAGTGCCAAGCAGGAATAACCTCACCTGTGCAACAAATTAAATGCACTTGAGGGCGGATAGCTGTAGATTCAATAAAAAGAACCATTACTCTGGAAGCGCGTCTACCTTGTGAAATACAGATCTACCTGTCCACTATTAATATGTACACCAACCTAATTTACAAAGTAGCACTGGAAAACACCAACCTCACAAGTGGTCTGCGGGTCCCACGGCCCTCTGTGGTTGCTGGCTGATTGGCATTTAATATAAAATTGTCCTCCACTATTTCATCCCCTGTGGGGAAATAAAGGGGTCAGAAAAAGCACTCAAGTAAAAAAAGATGACGAAAACAAGCAAATCACGACATAAACCTCCTAAATTACCTGCTGGACTGATTCGTTCATGCTGAGCCCCCTTCCTGTCCCCAGTCAGTGGTCGCTCCAGCAGCCTGGGTGCAGTGCCACGCCCAAGAATCTCATCCAGACTTGATCGTGCGGACGGAGTAGAGGCCCTGTCACAATTTAAATAATAAGGAGGAATTCACCACAACGTACACGTAGACATAATAAAATGCACAAAGGGTTAAGAAAGCACATTTGAGTAACTGATCACAGAGGAAATGGAAGCAGGTGGAAATAGGAAAGGTTTTACACTGACACCTCAGTCTTCTTCTCCTGAAGGGTGTTGCTCCGTTTTGGAAAGTCTCCAAAACCAAGGGCATCCATAAAATCATCTCCATCATCATCAAAAAGCACATCATCCTGCTTTTTTGGGGCAGGGGCAAGGGATACAGGAGCTGAAATAAAGTAAAGTAGTCTTTTTTTGTAGCCCAAGGTATACAAGCAAGGAATCTCAGGAAAACAAATGTAGGGAAAAAATTAATTATGGTAGAGAATAAAAAAAACAAATAATTCTGACACTGCTCATCTCCTTTGTGAAACCCACATTACAATCACCCTCCTAATACAAGTACTTCTAACACTTTAGTTTGAATGTCCGCATTAGTCAGCGTGGGGATGAAGGTAACCCATGTCTATCCAAAGAACATGAGAAGACTGGCATTTACAGAAGATACAAAAAACCTCTGTGGCATTCAGAAAGAAGTTTACAGGTGCCCATGAGTCTGGGAGAAGCATCATACAGATCTTCAAACAACTGGAAATCCACCATTCCACTGTTCAGAAGATCACTACAACTGCAAAAGATTTCAGATATTTACCAGCTTGTTCAGGCCAGGCCACCCCTCAAGTTCGGCCAGAGTACAGAATGCATGATGCTGAAAAAAGCCACAAAAAGCCCCAGAATTTAATTTCGGAGCCTACAGGTAGCTCTTGCCAATGTTGATGTAAAAGTGGATGAGCTTACCTTTTAGGAAGAGCCAGCACAAATTACATCAACAAAGGAGTTGTGCCAAGAGAGAACATTCAGGGAAACACTAGTTTCTACCAAAAGGGGGAATACCAGCTATTAGAGTCATGGATGGACTTTACTTTCCACAGATGGATTTTTAAATTGCCTCAAAGTCAAATTTTCATTGATGTTTTTTCAATTGCGTCATTGTTATCTAAATATACTGTTTAAATGAAGATCAAATCATGAGCCGCATATGTTGAGATGTGCTTACGTTTTCACATTCAAATGCTTATAACATTTAGTAGTGCTCACAGGGTATTATAAGTAAAAGTTTTTGATCAAACCAATCCTTAAAGAGAACATTGATACTTGGTCTTGTTTTGTGGCACCAGAAGCCCTTGCTCGGCTTTTGCCAAATCAAAAAAGCCATATCATTCTGCATGCAATGAGTTGCTGCTTACCATCCAAGGCTGACTTCTTGGACCTGTCTGTGCCTGCTGGGGCAGAGCTAGACTTCCTCTCTTCATTGTCTGAATCAACTGTATAGTGAAAGACACTGGTTAGGTAAATGGACAGAACAAGTGTGAGCAAGCTGCCTAATTTTGAAGAAAAGTAAGAGACACTAAAATGTGGGAGGTAGTGTTCCTTAAATATCTTGGCAGAGCATTCACAAAGGTTCAAGAAACAAGCCACTTTAAGAGACAGGTTAGCAGGGATAATCAAAAAAAAAAAAAAAAGAGTGGCCTAGGTAAGAGGTAACAAAAACATGAATGGAGATGAGCACAAGCAGCTGGTAAATAAACGTGTCAGACAGGACCTGAAACATTCTGCCCATTGGTCACACTTGCAGCTGGTCCACTGGTCTTGCTGTCTGCTGGAAGACTTTCCCTTAATTTACCACGTCCATTGTTTCCTGGAGCACTCAGTCCAGGAGCAGAGCTTGGCTTCTTCTTTGTTCCAAACAGTTCAGCATCCAAATCATCCATGTCCTGCAAGGAAAGACAGACAGAATACAGAAAGGGATAAAGAAGTACTAGCATGGAAGCCTATGCAGCCAATTGCAAAATGGGGCAGGATGCATCCTGCATCTTTTAAAAATGGCAGATTTAATTCTGTATAAATAAAATACATCTAAAATTCAAAAGGGGAAGCAGCTTTAATGCTTTAAAAATGAACATTTTAGCATCACCTTCAAAGTATCAAGTAGAGCCTGAGGGTCGGCATCAGAAACATCAGAAACCTAAAAAAATAAAAACATACACGCATAAGCCAATGTGATCAGCAATCAACAACACTCTAACATAAGAAAGCAGCTGTCATGCCTCACCTCTTCATTTGCTGCCTCTTCTGCCAGCTTGCTAAAAAAATCTTCATCAGCCACTGCCCTGGGAAATAAATAAGAGGACATTACTAATGCAGGGTCATTCTAAACACCTTGTGGATATTTAAAAATATCATAACTTTAGTTGTATGCATGATAAAAACAATCTGAAGAACATGAAGTGTGATTGTATCTTAGTTTTAATACATTTGTAATAGTTTATTCATTTTCAACTAATTTTTTATTACACTGTTTTTAGATTAACAAATGACTTCAACACTGTGATTAGGCAAACTAGAATCAGTCATTGCAGTCCAAACAGGATTTAGAACCCATTACAAGAATGACGCACCAAACAACTAAACCCATCCATCATCCAACCTGCTATATCCTAATTACAGGGTCACAGGGGTCTGCTGGAGCCAATCCCAGCCAACACAGGCACAAGGCAGGAAACAAACCCCGAGCAGGGTGCCAGCCCACCACAGGGCACACACCAGGGACAATTTAGAATCGCCAATGTACCTAACCAGCATGTCTTTGAACTGTTGGAGGAAATCGGAGCAGCTGGAGAAAACCCACACAGACACGGGGAGAACATGCAAACTCCACGGAGGGAGGACCCGGGAAGTGAACCCAAGTCTTCTAAGTGCGATGCAGCAGCGCTACCGTGCCGCCCACAACTAAACCATGTTCTTTATATGAATTGCAGACTAGGATAACTAATGTGATTTAGGGCATTACTGAAAGTCAACTGCAAAATGCATTTGTACATCATCAGAATCGCATCACAGTTTGTAACCATGTTGACTTTGGACATCAATCTGAAAATGCTCAATCTCAAGAATACATTTATTACAAAAATGTAAAATTCTTTTGCTAACCATTTTTTTTACAGATTCACTTTATCAGTTATGATTATTTAAAACTGCACAAGAGCTTTATAATGACCCTGTATATGTTGAGCTCAATGGGTTGCAACGCACACAACAGGTTTTGAATACTCAAGTAGAAAGTCAGCCTTTAGTGTACTCACTTGTTCCTACTCCATGACGGCGGAGTGTCTGCCTTTCCAGAACGACCATTGTGTCGTGTGCCTTTGCTTGGTGAAATATCTGAAAGTCATTATCAACCAAAAGACAGGACTTGACCTTCTCAAACAAATGTAGGTTACATGCAAACATAAGATCACGTATTGAATCCCATTTCTGGGTTACAGGGTTCCAAATCGTATCGTGACGGCATTGGGTGCACAGCAGGAAAGAGCACTGGGCAGGATGCAGGACCCACATATGCACACATCCACACTCATACTTGTTGAATCTCAAGGCAACCTCACAATAAGTAAAAATGTATAAAAGTACAGCAAACGCAATGAATGGGCTACAGGAAAAAAAATTGGGGATTTCCGGAAAAAAAATGTGTGGAAATATTTCTTACCAGCATCCTCAACGAGGTTTGCAAGAAAATCGTCAATGGAGCCTGAAATAAATTTAGAAAGTCAGTTAGTGCCTGTGCTGATGGTGAAAGCCGGGGTGCTAATGTTAACGCTAAAGGTGTCAGTTTCTCAGCTGCACTGTAAAAATGCAGTTACTCCAATGTTTATTGTATATAGTGGTTGCCATCGTCCTTAATATCCCTGTGTACACGGTGCCGTATCCAGGGTCAACACCGCCGGCTCACTGTGAAATATAATGAAATCTCTAAAGAAACTCACTTTTCGGTCCTCTCCTTTGTTTCGTGGCCTAAACATGAAAGGAAGAAAGAAAATGAAAACGTTTCAAAGCTATAGTGTGCTTCTTTTCACAGCTGCCTGCCTAGTGAACTCATGGTTATCGATAAGTGAAATTTGGTCATTTTAATCAAAACGTGCACCCGGCATGCTACCGAATCCTGTACACTAGGAGACTAACCATGTCCTAATGTCTGCGAGAAGCAGAAGCACAGTCCGTCGCAATCTTGGAAGCAAAACAAGCATCAACCTCTGCTAACTACATGAAGCAGTTAAGTTCTGTAAACACAACAGAGAGAATGCGAGAAAAAAACCACGCCCACTTCCGCCAAACGTTTAATTCACTGCACTCACATCCGGGTTCGATTCAAACGAAGTCACGTGAATCCTCTCCGCTTCCGCTTGCTGTTAGATAGCGTCGCTCCAGCGGTTACCTTGGAGACGAAACACCCTTTTAAAGTGACTTTTTAGTAGATGAGTTGAGAGAAAAAAAAATAAATCGTGTTATTATTATGGTTATTATTACTTGTATTAATACATTCATGAAATAATCAGAATGCGAAAACGTTGCTCGGATCTCTATTAGCATACGGCTAAAAATGCACCTTAGGCTTTGATGCAGTACTTACAAAATATAAGAACTCTAGAAAGCATGTGTCAGTGTAGTGACGCTACAGTGCGACATTATTTTAATTCGTTCTGAGATTTAAAGGATATTGTTATGGACAATGCAATCCGGTACGAAGCTCTGTAAGTGGATTAAAATAGTTTAAAAACCGATCGAAGCCCAACTGTAACCCTGGGCAAGCTTCGCTCTCGGCGACACTCAAAAAAAAAAATAGTATGCCAGTATAAATTCACGAGCAATGGATGTAAAAACACGCATACCATTAATTAATACATTAGACTAAAATAGTGGCAAAATAAACATGGGCAAATGCATGCAAGGTAACTATAAATAATAGTAAAAGTAATAATATTAAATAATAATAAACATGTGCTTTGAGGCGACTCCACAATTTAAAATATATGAATTTAAGAACAAATAAAAAACACAATTATCTGTGGAACTATGTACATTATACATTATCACACTTAAACATAACACACTGATTCCAGAAATTATACAACTGTCAATTACAAAATTTAAGGACTGACATGACCATGACAACTTTTCTATCTAAACTTTTACCTTCCTGGATCTCCTTGCTGCAAAGTCCTCTATGATGCTGCTATGAAATATGAACAGCAACCTCATGGCTGATACTCGCTACAGCCTGCATAGAGTAAAGAATTAATTAATTATGACATAACAGTAACATAAGGCTGAATTTGCCATCTTTCCTTTACAGTCTTTCTGGCCACTACTGAACCTGGTGAGGACTATGATGTCTCGAGAGCACTGTTATGCACTGGGGTGGACTTACGTAGGAGGCAGTGGGCCCTGGGCATGAACCATTGTTTGGGCCACCCACAGGTGTTCTGAAACAGCCACAGAAAAACTAGTATGCAATGACAAAGTTAGAAGTTGCCTAAACATTAATAAGTAATACGAGAGCAGAAATTAAAATAAGGGTGGCCCTGTCTGAAACCAGTCATACTTGATACATACACAATTTAGCCAAAAGATGCAAGTGTAAGTTTACTGGATGTACAAAAATTAAAAACACCAGCACCAACAGAAGTCCAGTAAAGACTGGTGTGCATACCACAAACAATTCAGAAAACATTACAACAATCTGGACGAGAACAGGCCATTCAGCCCAACAAAGCTCACCATTCCTATCCACCTAACTTTTCTAAAATCTCATCAAGTCGAGTTTTGAAAGTGTGTAAAGTCCTGCTGTCTACCATACTACTTGGTCACTTATTTCATGAATCTACTGTTCTCTATGCAATGAAAAACTTCCTAAAGTTTATGAGAAATTTACTCTTAAGTTTCAAACTGTGTCCCTGTGTTCTTGATGAACACATTTTAATATAACAGCCTCGAACACTTCAGTCATATCTCCTCTTGATCTTAATTTGTTTGTCTCTTAATCTTTCCTCATAATTCATTCCCTGTATCCCTGGAATTAGCCTATTTGCTCTTCTCTGGACTTTGTCTAGGTCTGTTATGTCATCTTGTAGCCTGGAGACCCAAACTGCACACAGGACTCCAGATGAGGCCTCACCAGTGTGTTATAAAGCTTGAGCAGAACCTCCTTGGACTTGTACTCTACATAAGGGGGCGCTATATAACCAAACAATCTGAATGGCTTCTGAACACTGTCTGGCAGTTGATAGTGTGGTATGACTCCTAAATCCTTCTCATAAGGTGTACTTTCGATTTTCAGACCTCCCATTGTTTATTCAAACCTATCATTTTTACTTCCTTAGGCAGGTGGTGTAGTGGTTAAGGCGTTGGACTTCAAATCCTGAGGTTGTGGGTTCAAATCCTGCTACTGATGATGTGTGACCCTGAGCAAGTCGCTTGACCTGCCTGTGTTTCAATTGGAAAACTAAAAGAAATGTAACTAATTATATCATAAATGTTGTAAGCTGCCTTGGAGAAAGGTGTCAGCCAAGTCAGTAAATGTACATTTCCTACATGTAATACTTTACATTTGCTGACATTACATTTCATCAGCCACACATCTGCCCAAGCTTGTATGATGCTGTCCAAGACCCTCTGTAATGAACTAGAACAGATTCTAGTTTGCCAACCCACCTAGCTTGGTATCATCTGCAAACTTAACTAGTTTGTTACTTATATTCCTATCCAAATCATATATACTATTAAACGTAGCAGCAGCCCCAGCACTGACCCATATGGCTCACCACTCTTAACATCAGTCAATTTCGATAAGGTTCCTTGCATAATAACCTTCTGCTTCCTGTGTCTGAGCCAATTCTGCACCCATCTACAAACATCACCCTGAACTCCCACTTCTTTTAATTTGATGCCCAGCCTCTCATGTCGCACCTTATTAAATGCTTTCTGAAAGTGAAGATTAATAATATGATATGCTACAATTTGATCATATCCTTTATTTGCTCCCTCATAGAATTCCATCATCTTAGTAAAACATGACCTTCATCTTCTGAACCCATGCTGACAGTTTAGTAAAACTCCTCTTCTTGCTCAGTCTTATCCTTAATATTTTCCTGGCCTACAGTTGATTGGATCTGCCCAGTCACCTTTTTTTATATAAGGAGATCAAATTTTCCATTTTCCAGTCCTTTGGAATTTCCCCAGTGCACTGTGACTGTACTCGCTAACCTCCTCAAGATCTCGAGGGTAAAAATGATCTGGTCCTGGTGATTTGTTTGATTTTAGCCTATTTAATCAGAGCAGTACTTCTCCCTCTACAATTTCCAAATCCCTCACTACTTCCTTAGTAGTCCCTTTTTACCACTGGGAGGTTATGTACTTCCTCACATGTGAAGGCCTCAGAGGAATGCGAGTTTAGAGCATCTGCTATTTCATTGTCAGTCTATTTTAATTCCCCTTCACTATTCCTGATGCACTTCACCTTCTCCTTGACTGTTTTTTACTATTAAAATACTGAAAGAATCTGTTTGGTTTGTCTTCTTGTTATCTGCTATATTCCTCTCCAACCATCTTTTAGCCTCCCTAATATCCTCCTTAATGCTTGCCCTTATGTTCTCAAAATCCCTACAATTCACATTGGAGTTATTAGTTTTATACACCTTATATAGCTGATTTTTTTCCTTTTGCAACTTCTTTTTCCATTCTTTATTTACCTACTGCAAAGGTTTTTTTTCATATTTCTTACATAAATTTGAAATTGGTATGTACCTGTCCTGCATTATATGTAAAACATTTTTAAACCCTTTCCACTGCTCTTCGACTGCCTCCACACTTAAAAGCTTATCCCAGTCTCTCCTCCTTAGACTTTGTCACATCTGCTCAAAATCTGCCCTACTGTAGTTAAACTTAACAGTTTTAGTCTTAGCATCCACAACCTTCCAAAACACTGAGAATTGTATTATATTATGGTCACTTGGCCCTAGTGGTTCAATCACCTCTACACTCAGTTCTATTCTGATTATTACAAAATACTAAATCCACTTAGGCTACATAGATAGAACTTTATTTGTGAGTGATCATTACAGCATTGGGCAATTCAAAGGTTCTTAAAAAAAGCGACACTAACATAAAATCCAGCTGCACAACCCAATACATTTAAATGTCATTTTTATTTTGGTTATGATTGTTTGCAGTATGGATGCAAAAATAATTGAAATAAAAAATATCAATGCTACAGCCTGAAAATATTATATCCCCTACCTTTGATGATTACATAAAGAGATGACAAAGTCTTTGCCCTTGTCCAAAATCACTTGGTATAGATGTCCTGGAAGTTAGAACGTGTACACCCAGTGATACACTCAGCTGACCAGATCACTGTCTGCAGAACTTTGTGGTCCTTCTACTGCTGTTTCCAAACCAGGTGGTAATGCCTTCCTGTCACGATACTTTTGATGGTGGATTTGTAAAAGTTCTTCAGCATCTAGGAGGGAAGTGTAACATCCCTGGGGAGTCTGACTTGGTAAAAACGTTGTCATGCATTTTTTTTCACCAATAGTGTTGATGTGATGTCAAGTCTTGTGTGATGTGGAAACTGTCACCCTCATAATACAGAGGTGGTGGTAGTGTCCCTGCTGTTTTCTCACAAAATGCACAATTGGCTGCTTTGTCTTGTTGGCATTTTGGAGAACACTCTTGTAATGACACCATTGTGACACACTGTACCCTCCACCTAATCCAGGTTAGTCTGCTCATTGTTGTTAGAAATCAGGCCCACCACAGATGTCATCAGCAAACTTGACGATGATGATAGAGTAACATCCAGCCATGCAGCTCATATGTGTAGAGGGATTCAGAACACAACCCTGTGGAGCCCCTGTATTGATGGTGAGGGATGCTGAGGTATTGTCACCCACATAAACCACCTGGGGTCTGTCTGTCAGGTTGATAAAAATATAGTTTCACAATGAAATGCTCAGGTCTTTGATATTGGCAATTAGCTCAGAGGAGATTGCCAGAGGGGACTGGGCGGTCTCATGGTCTGGAATCCCTACAGATTTTATTTTTTCTCCAGCCGTCTGGAGTTTTTTTTGTTTTTTCTGTCCCCCCTGGCCATTGAACCTTACTCTTATTCGATTTTAATTAATGTTGATTTATTTTGTTTTATTATTGTGTCTTTTATTTTTCTATTCTTTAATATGTAAAGCACTTTGAGCTACTGTTTGTATGAAAATGTGCTATATAAATAAATGTTGTTGTTGTTGTTATTATGTTCACTGCTAAACAATAGTCTATAAACAGCATTCTCATATAATTCCATCTCATGTTATCCAGGTTGGCCAAGGTGATGGCATTATCCATAGATCTCCTGGAGCAATGTGCAAACTGAAATACATCTAGCTCTTTGGTCAGTGAAGAGCATATATAATTCTTGACTAGCCTCTTGAAACACTTCATAACTATAGGTGTTAGTGCAATGGGACGAAAGTCATTCTGAAAAGTTGAACTTGATTTTTTAGGTACAGGTACAATGGTTGATATTTTAAATCATGTTGATACAAAAGACTTTGTTAAGGAGAGATTAAACATTATTGTGAATACTGGTACAAGCTGATCACCACAGATCTTAAAAACACATCCTGGAAGGCAATCTGGACCTGCTGTTTTTCCTAATAGATCTTCTTACATCTTGCATTGACAATTTGTCATGAGTGCTGTTCCTCACTGGGTTGGGCTCTTGTTGCAGACGTGTTGTTTTGTCATAACAAATTGTTTCATGAAATGACTAGAAAGCTTTAAAACTTTCTAACCAGCAAACCAAGTCTCTGAACAGACTAAATATTCCACCATGAGTACATGTTCTTGTTGCTTCTTGTAAAAGGACTTTCAGCTACACTTTTTGCATGACAATCTGCTATTGAAATGCATGTTGTAGTTGTTGTTGATGGTTTTTCTCCAGAGTAATGTGACCCTGTTTCTGTGAAACTAAGAATTTCATATACTGTAACACAGGTAAGCCACAAATGGCTTCCACCTCTGGGCTGTGCTCCAAATCCAATATAAAATTATGGCTTCAACAGGTGATTTTCCTGTCTGTCTCAAAATAACATGGCCATCCACACAAATCACAGACATGTCACTTTCTATAACAGGGTTCTCTAATTCATGATGGCTCTTACACCTTTAGTTTCGGCCTGGAGCCATGTCACTGCAGTTTCTGCTCTCTCACTGGCATCACAAAATGCAGGCAGTTTGCGTGAACTGTTAATCTGATTAATGTCAACATGATGCCACCTTGGAACGGCCACCAGGTGGGGATGTGGTAACACTGCATGGCACTAACTCCATGGCCCCTATTTGTCAAGCGTCTTAGAATTACTCCTAAGAACTGCACTAAAAGTGAAAATCGGGCAGGGATAAGAATTTGTCCTGCCCCAGATGTAGAACATGAGAGGTAATCATGAACCATCCTGCATTCATTCCCTCCGTGATGTAGCCTCATTTGAGAATAAACAACGTCACAATTTTAAAATACATCAAACTGCAAAATGACACTGGTGGAGGTATTTTGTTGTTTCAGTGGAAATCATGATCACCGCCCCCTTATTTAGGTATTTCAATTTAAAAGACTAAAATATACAGTAATTCTTTGCCACCCCCACTACGCTACGCCACTGCCCTTCAGGTTGGGCATCCATGACATTCTGTATGTTAATACTGTGATAAAACTTGTGATTGACACATGCATGCTCATCCAAACTTGGGGCAGTGATCTTTATGGGTATACCATCAAAACCAACAAGTCATTTACATGAGTGCAGCTTGCTTTAACATTACCTCATGTGGAGTGGTGGGGACAATTATAAACCTGCATATTACACACACATCAGAAGGGCATTCAAAGTTTGCTGCAAAAGCAATGGCACACCAAAATCATCGCCATTGCAAAGTTGCATTTTTCCCTCTGGCCAAAACCCTTAACATTGCTAACACTTTCATTTCAGCTGACAGTGCATGTCTTCCTTGCGTAGATGGCTCAATCACGTGACATATGATATTTATTACATGTATTATTTCATATCTGTCAAATTGATTTCTTTTTACAAGTTCATTGATATGCAGCATTTCCAAAATATTTAGCTTGGATGTGAGTGCCTTTCTCTGCCAAAACTTCATTTTGTTGGTGAAGAGGGATTTTTCCACATAGTGCCAGAGAGCCACAGCCAGAGCCTTCCCAGTACATGTGGAGGAAGATGTCAGGGGTTGCTCCATGGATCAGTTCTGGGCCCTCTCTTCTTCTCCCTCTACTCCTCCTCACTAGGTCCTGTCATCAAGTTCCTTGGTTTCTCTTATCCGTGCTATGCCGATGATGCACTGTAACCCAACCCCCAACCCCGCCAAGCTGAGTCTGCCAAAGATGAACCTTCTTGTTATTTCAGCTAATCCTGTTTAGCACAGCATCTTTGTTAAGCTCCACTCATTATCACTTATACCTGCCAAACCTGTATACAACCTTGGGGTGGTGATCAATGATCAGCTGCCCTTCAGGGACCATGATGCTATGGCCAATCTCTGTACAATTTCCACAAGATCAGACCATATCTGATATAGAATGCAACACAAGTCCTGGTCCAGGATCTGGTCTTGTCACATCTGTGCTACTGCAACTCTCTTCTGGCAGGAGTACCAGCATCTGTCACCAAGCTGCTACAGATAATTCAAAATGCTGAGCAACTGGTGTTCAATCAGCCAAGGCAGATAGATGTCACTCCTCTTTTCAGATTACCTCGTTGACTTTCTGTGGTGGCACATATTCAGTTCAAAAGCTTCATGCTTGCCTACAGAGTAATTAATGGGTCAGCACCATCATAAATGGAGACACTTGTGAGGTCCTGTGCTCCTTCTCGACCACTCAGGTCTACTGTTGAAAGGTGTCTGCTGCTGCCACATCTGTGTAGTATCATATGTCAGACTCTCTTCATGTGTAGCTCCTAGCTGGTGGAACGAGCCACCCATCTCTGTACAAAATTTTGACTTTAAGAATTGTTTGAAGTCTGTTTTGTTTGGAGAATTTCTGTTTGACTGATATTATCTGTGGAGTTTTGGTAACATAGGAAGTGTAATTCACTTGTATTTTGTTCTGAGCTCTTCACTTTTAATGATCAATTTTGTAGACCTTGTCCTGTGTGGGCTTTATGGGGCACCAGGAATCCCAGAACATCAGACACAACTTCCACTGACTAAATTCCAAGTTAAAACAAAGTCCTTTTATTGCATAAGAATATCTTCACTTGTAGCGCTTCATTTTTAGGTCAGTCCACACTATGTAAACCAATAACTCAATCACTTTTCTGTGTCCTTCCTCCTCTACACTGAATGTCATCCACTTCTTCCCGAATCTGACTAACCTAAGTGAGGTAAGATTGATCCTTTTATGCTGGACCCAGGAGTACTTACAATGCCATGACATAGCATGGTAGAAGCTCCCCAAAGTAGGGAGACCATTTTTTGGGCAGCGCCTCTGGTGGCACCCAGAAGCCCCCACAAGGTTGCAATTCCAAACTACATGTCCCATGGAACCCTGCAGGAGTCCAAACTGGGACCATATCAGAGTTGCACTGCCACCTTTCACCTTGGATGAACTGTCCCCGAGAACTACTTTCCTGCAGTTCAACCATAATATGACTACCCTGGCTGGGAAAGGAACCTGGCATCATCCTGGCCAAGTTGGCCTCCTAGATGGGTAAAGTATTGTTCCTCATCACAGACAAGATGCACCTGCATCCATTATGGCACCTACACCTGTAACACTTGTTCCAAAAGAGTCCCTCAGACCGATGTTTACTTAACAATGCTAACCTCTTTTAAAAGTTGCTTTGGATAGCTAAGCAAATACAATAACTGTAATGTACTTGGCTCAAGATGGTTTTGGTTGATACCTTTTTCCAGTGAAGGCTAATTTTGTTTTCACTGCTCCATTCAGATAAGATGTACAGGTAAAGGGCAAAATAATTGGTCCCCAAGATACCTGCTAAGAAGGTAGAAAAGCTCCCAAATTCTGTATTGCCATCTAAAGTAGCTCCTGCAGTTTCTTTGATGTTTCCTTTACTTACATATACTTTAGGGGGGTGTTTTATTGCACTATACTAGTCTCCCTGGGTCTTTTTGTTTAATTAGTGAACATGAAGGAATGCCCCAATACTGTACCTTAGCTTGTTGACCTTGATTTACATGTACATTCCATAATACTTGCCACTGGGAACCTCAGCAATGGCAGGCAACCGGCTGCTTGGACCACAGCTCATGGTCTGCTTCACCCAGTTTTCCACTACTGAGGATTTGAGTTAGACAGGAACATCTCCTAACCCTGCAGCAGTTGCTAGTTTCAGTAAACAAGGCAGTTTCAGTGACAGAATAACCGATTCTCTTTTGTCTAAACTCATATTCATTTATTTGCAGAGAAACCAGACATATCACAGACCAGGAGTTAAAATGGATGAAAACATACGACCAGAACAATTCAAATCAATGTCACACAACAAGCTTCATATCTGGTAGTTCTCATTGAGCAGATACAGAGTTGAAAGAATGTTGCAGGTGGTAAGTTTCAGAAAGAGAGAGAACCTGAAGAGTCCTGAGAAGAATCGCACTGCAGGATTCATAACAGAACAACCCAAAAGACGGAGAAAGACAGAGAGAGATTTTGCTTTCACACTCTCTCTTTTATAGTGCCTTGGTGACAGTTACATAAAATTGACAAAAAACAAAGCAATACTTGCAATTTTGCTAGAACATAAACAGCTGATAACTTATGAACGGTTATATTATTCATATCAAATATTACTAGGAAATACAATGTGTCACAGGCTGGCATCCTGGCAGGAATGGAAGGGTCCTTGCTCAGCTAGGAGGCCCTTATGGAAGGATATGGATTGACAGGAATCCCAGGCGGGTTGGTTGCCCATACCTATCTTCTCTGGGCCATGTATTCCCCCTTACACAGGGCGGTGTCATCCTTCTGGTTGGACTAATATTGATAGGGCATATTGGGAGATGTAGTCATGATGGGCAGCCATGTTGGGGTACTTGGGTGCAACCAGTGGGTGCTTTAGGGGAGCTGTAACTGGAAAAAGCATTGGCTGTCTAAAAATAACATCAGATCAAGACTATAGTTTGGCATGGAACATCTAGACAAAGACCAGGTAGTGAAGACCATCCATTCATAAACTATTAGAGTGCTACAAGGTTGAAAAAGCACAGGGGTATGATGGAGGCTAAATAGTGGGTGAAATAATTAATATGTTAATAGTAAGATATTCCTGGACTAGATTGGGGTTGGGCTTGGTGCTGCCAGTGTAGGCTTCCGGGACATTTAGGGCATGTTCCAGAATACTTTGGTGGGCTTCTACCTAACCCAGAAGTTCTTCCACCATGCAATGTTGTGGCACCAAAAGTACTCTCAGATCCAGTATAGAAGGGGCCACCTCACTTCACTTGGAGAATTGGAGTCAGACGTTGAGGATGAACTAAATTTGCCTGGAAGGTCCAGGAGTGGAAAAGAGAGAAGAAGAAAAGGAGTTGTATTGTGTTTGCCTGAATTTACAAAAAAATAAGCTTTTTTTGAGGTATTTGTTCTATCAATAAATTCTTATTTGAATCCAGACAATTGTGTTTGGGGTGTTATGCCCCCTACAGGTCACAAATGATATACTAACTGAAAAGGTCTCAACGCCTTACAGGTATATATTCTACAAGCCTATACACAGTATTTTATCGATCTATTAATAATGGCACCATATACGTGGATGCTTGAGGATGCTTTTTGGTATTTGGATATATCCCATCAGCCATCCCATCAGTTTATTTGCATACATCCTCTTAGCCCTCAAACTACTTTCTTCCTGGAAAGTACTTGCTCACCCCAGCGAAGTTAATTCTTGTAATTTGCTTTTTTTGCTTTTCTCTATGAGCATTCTATTTACTTAATATTCCTATAACATATCACACAAATTAAATATTTTTCTCCTAAATACCAGTGGGAAAGATGACATCCAGAACTTAGTTTTAATCCCATGAGATGTCCTCTCTGGTGTGTAGGGTATGGTCTATGAACACATTTAAATTGTGTGTGCTGCTGATTAGGATTTTTAGAACAACTTGTGATATTTTGAAAGATAGTAAGCACATCACAGAGGATGGGGGAAAATAAGATAGATGAGACAGATTGAGAGAGTTTTGAGGGTAGCTCTATGGAGGGGGAGTAGAGACCACACATAGGTCTGTATTTAGGAAAAAGGATTGAAACAAATGGAAAAGAGAATGAAAGGGGGGCTCCACATGTCCCAAACACAGACCTCAGCTGCAAATTGGAAAAATAGAAAATAAAATGGATTGGATCAAATCCTAACTCCAGCTGCACTGGTCGCTCATCTTCTAGAAGAATGTGCATATTATTTATCAATTAAAAATGGAGCTGTAATGCAAAATG